>NW_025550912.1:0-15774 GCF_905237065.1 Salmo salar | reverse complement strand
ACAGGTTGGTAATATAGATAGACAGATAGACAGGTTGGTAATATAGATAGACAGATAGACAGGTTGGTAATATAGATATACAGATAGACAGGTTGGTAATATAGATAGACAGATAGACAGGTTGGTAATATAGATAGACAGATAGACAGGTTGGTAATATAGATATACAGATAGACAGGTTGGTAATATAGATAGACAGATAGACAGGTTGGTAATATAGATAGACAGATAGACAGGTTGGTAATATAGATACGATAGACAGGTTGGTAATATAGATAGACAGATAGACAGGTTGGTAATATAGATAGACAGATAGACAGGTTGGTAATATAGATAACAGATAGACAGGTTGGTAATATAGATAGACAGATAGACAGGTTGGTAATATAGATAGACAGATAGACAGGTTGGTAATATAGATAGACAGATAGACAGGTTGGTAATATAGATATACAGATAGACAGGTTGGTAATATAGATAGACAGATAGACAGGTTGGTAATATAGATAGACAGATAGACAGGTTGGTAATATAGATAGACAGATAGACAGGTTGGTAATATAGATAGACAGATAGACAGGTTGGTAATATAGATATACAGATGGACAGGTTAATAATATAGATAGACAGATAGACAGGTTGGTAATATAGATAGACAGATAGACAGGTTGGTAATATAGATATACAGATGGACAGGTTGGTAATATAGATAGACAGATAGACAGGTTGGTAATATAGATAGACAGATAGACAGGTTGGTAATATAGATAGACAGGTTGCTAATATAGATATACAGGTTGGTAATATAGATAGACAGATATACAGGTTGGTAATATAGACAGACAGGTTGGTAATATAGATAGACAGATAGACAGGTTGGTAATATAGATAGACAGATAGACAGGTTGGTAATATAGATAGACAGATAGACAGGTTGGTAATATAGATAGACAGGTTGGTAATATAGATATACAGGTTGGTAATATAGATAGACAGATAGACAGGTTGGTAATATAGATAGACAGATAGACAGGTTGGTAATATAGATAGACAGATAGACAGGTTGGTAATATAGATAGACAGATAGACAGGTTGGTAATATAGATAGACAGATAGACAGGTTGGTAATATAGATAGACAGATAGACAGGTTGGTAATATAGATAGACAGATAGACAGGTTGGTAATATAGATATACAGATAGACAGGTTGGTAATATAGATAGACAGATAGACAGGTTGGTAATATAGATAGACAGATAGACAGGTTGGTAATATAGATAGACAGATAGACAGGTTGGTAATATAGATAGACAGATAGACAGGTTGGTAATATAGATATACAGATAGACAGGTTGGTAATATAGATAGACAGATAGACAGGTTGGTAATATAGATATACAGATAGACAGGTTGGTAATATAGATAGACAGATAGACAGGTTGGTAATATAGATAGACAGATAGACAGGTTGGTAATATAGATATACAGATGGACAGGTTGGTAATATAGATAGACAGATAGACAGGTTGGTAATATAGATAGACAGATAGACAGGTTGGTAATATAGATATACAGATGGACAGGTTGGTAATATAGATAGACAGATAGACAGGTTGGTAATATAGATAGACAGATAGACAGGTTGGTAATATAGATATACAGATAGACAGGTTGGTAATATAGATAGACAGATAGACAGGTTGGTAATATAGATAGACAGATAGACAGGTTGGTAATATAGATAGACAGATAGACAGGTTGGTAATATAGATAGACAGATAGACAGGTTGGTAATATAGATAGACAGATAGACAGGTTGGTAATATAGATACGATGACAGGTTGGTAATATAGATATGACAGGTTGGTAATATAGATAGACAGGTTGGTAATATAGACAGACAGGTTGGTAATATAGATAGACAGATAGACAGGTTGGTAATATAGATAGACAGATAGACAGGTTGGTAATATAGATAGACAGATAGACAGGTTGGTAATATAGATATACAGATAGACAGGTTGGTAATATAGATAGACAGATAGACAGGTTGGTAATATAGATAGACAGATAGACAGGTTGGTAATATAGATAGACAGATAGACAGGTTGGTAATATAGATAGACAGATAGACAGGTTGGTAATATAGATAGACAGATAGACAGGTTGGTAATATAGATAGACAGATAGACAGGTTGGTAATATAGATAGACAGATAGACAGGTTGGTAATATAGATATACAGATAGACAGGTTGGTAATATAGATAGACAGATAGACAGGTTGGTAATATAGATAGACAGATAGACAGGTTGGTAATATAGATAGACAGGTTGCTAATATAGATATACAGGTTGGTAATATAGATAGACAGATATACAGGTTGGTAATATAGACAGACAGGTTGGTAATATAGATAGACAGATAGACAGGTTGGTAATATAGATAGACAGATAGACAGGTTGGTAATATAGATAGACAGATAGACAGGTTGGTAATATAGATAGACAGGTTGCTAATATAGATATACAGGTTGGTAATATAGATAGACAGATATACAGGTTGGTAATATAGATATACAGATGGACAGGTTGGTAATATAGATAGACAGATAGACAGGTTGGTAATATAGATAGACAGATAGACAGGTTGGTAATATAGATAGACAGATAGACAGGTTGGTAATATAGATAGACAGATAGACAGGTTGGTAATATAGATAGACAGATAGACAGGTTGGTAATATAGATATACAGATAGACAGGTTGGTAATATAGATAGACAGATAGACAGGTTGGTAATATAGATAGACAGATAGACAGGTTGGTAATATAGATAGACAGATAGACAGGTTGGTAATATAGATAGACAGATAGACAGGTTGGTAATATAGATATACAGATGGACAGGTTGGTAATATAGATAGACAGATAGACAGGTTGGTAATATAGATATACAGATAGACAGGTTGGTAATATAGATAGACAGATAGACAGGTTGGTAATATAGATAGACAGATAGACAGGTTGGTAATATAGATAGACAGATAGACAGGTTGGTAATATAGATAGACAGATAGACAGGTTGGTAATATAGATAGACAGATAGACAGGTTGGTAATATAGATATACAGATAGACAGGTTGGTAATATAGATAGACAGATAGACAGGTTGGTAATATAGATAGACAGATAGACAGGTTGGTAATATAGATAGACAGATTAGACAGGTTGGTAATATAGATAGACAGATATACAGGTTGGTAATATAGACAGACAGGTTGGTAATATAGATAGACAGATAGACAGGTTGGTAATATAGATAGACAGATAGACAGGTTGGTAATATAGATAGACAGATAGACAGGTTGGTAATATAGATATACAGATAGACAGGTTGGTAATATAGATAGACAGATAGACAGGTTGGTAATATAGATAGACAGATAGACAGGTTGGTAATATAGATAGACAGATAGACAGGTTGGTAATATAGATAGACAGATAGACAGGTTGGTAATATAGATAGACAGATAGACAGGTTGGTAATATAGATAGACAGATAGACAGGTTGGTAATATAGATAGACAGATAGACAGGTTGGTAATATAGATAGACAGATAGACAGGTTGGTAATATAGATAGACAGATAGACAGGTTGGTAATATAGATAGACAGATAGACAGGTTGGTAATATAGATAGACAGATAGACAGGTTGGTAATATAGATAGACAGGTTGGTAATATAGATAGACAGGTTGGTAATATAGATAGACAGATAGACAGGTTGGTAATATAGATATACAGATAGACAGGTTGGTAATATAGATAGACAGATAGACAGGTTGGTAATATAGATAGACAGATAGACAGGTTGGTAATATAGATAGACAGATAGACAGGTTGGTAATATAGATAGACAGATAGACAGGTTGGTAATATAGATATACAGATAGACAGGTTGGTAATATAGATAGACAGATAGACAGGTTGGTAATATAGATAGACAGATAGACAGGTTGGTAATATAGATATACAGATAGACAGGTTGGTAATATAGATAGACAGATAGACAGGTTGGTAATATAGATAGACAGATAGACAGGTTGGTAATATAGATAGACAGATAGACAGGTTGGTAATATAGATAGACAGATAGACAGGTTAATAATATAGATATACAGATAGACAGGTTGGTAATATAGATAGACAGATAGACAGGTTGGTAATATAGATAGACAGATAAACAGGTTGGTAATATAGATATACAGATGGACAGGTTGGTAATATAGATAGACAGATAGACAGGTTGGTAATATAGATATACAGATAGACAGGTTGGTAATATAGATAGACAGATAGACAGGTTGGTAATATAGATAGACAGATAGACAGGTTGGTAATATAGATATACAGGTTGGTAATATAGATAGACAGATATACAGGTTGGTAATATAGACAGACAGGTTGGTAATATAGACAGACAGGTTGGTAATATAGATAGACAGATAGACAGGTTGGTAATATAGATAGACAGATAGACAGGTTGGTAATATAGATAGACAGATAGACAGGTTGGTAATATAGATAGACAGATGACAGGTTGGTAATATAGATAGACAGATAGACAGGTTGGTAATATAGATAGACAGGTTTAATAGACAGACAGGTTGGTAATATAGATAGACAGATAGACAGGTTGGTAATATAGATAGACAGATAGACAGGTTGGTAATATAGATAGACAGATAGACAGGTTGGTAATATAGATAAACAGATGGACAGGTTGGTAATATAGATAGACAGATAGACAGGTTGGTAATATAGATAGACAGGTTGGTAATATAGATAGACAGGTTGCTAATATAGATAGACAGATAGACAGGTTGGTAATATAGATAGACAGATAGACAGCTTGGCAATATAGATATACAGGTTGGTAATATAGATAGACAGATATACAGGTTGGTAATATAGACAGACAGGTTGGTAATATAGACAGATAGGTTGGTAATATAGATAGACAGATAGACAGGTTGGTAATATAGATAGACAGATAGACAGGTTGGTAATATAGATAGACAGATAGACAGGTTGGTAATATAGATAGACAGATAGACAGGTTGGTAATATAGATAGACAGATAGACAGGTTGTTGATATACATATACAGATAGACAGGTTGGTAATATAGATAGACAGATAGACAGGTTGGTAATATAGATAGACAGATAGACAGGTTGGTAATATAGACAGACAGATAGACAGTTTAATAATATAGATATACAGATAGACAGATTAGTAATATAGATATACAGATCGACAGGTTGGTAATATAGATAGACAGATAGACAGGTTGGTAATATAGATAGACAGATAGACAGGTTGGTAATATAGATAGACAGATAGACAGGTTAATAATATAGATATACAGATAGACAGGTTGGTAATATAGATAGACAGATAGACAGGTTGGTAATATAGATAGACAGATAGACAGGTTGGTAATATAGATAGACAGATAGACAGGTTGGTAATATAGATAGACAGATAGACAGTTTAATAATATAGATATACAGATAGACAGTTTGGTAATATAGATATACAGATGGACAGGTTGGTAATATAGATAGACAGATAGACAGGTTGGTAATATAGATATACAGATGGACAGGTTAATAATATAGATAGACAGATAGACAGGTTGGTAATATAGATAGACAGATAGACTGGTTGGTAATATAGATATACAGATGGACAGGTTGGTAATATAGATAGACAGATAAACAGGTTGGTAATATAGATATACAGATGGACAGGTTGGTAATATAGATAGACAGATAGACAGGTTGGTAATATAGATATACAGATAGACAGGTTGGTAATATAGATAGACAGATAGACAGGTTGGTAATATAGATAGACAGATAGACAGGTTGGTAATATAGATATACAGGTTGGTAATATAGATAGACAGATATACAGGTTGGTAATATAGACAGACAGGTTGGTAATATAGACAGACAGGTTGGTAATATAGATAGACAGATAGACAGGTTGGTAATATACATAGACAGATAGACAGGTTGGTAATATAGATAGACAGATGGACAGGTTGGTAATATAGATATACAGATGGACAGGTTGGTAATATAGATAGACAGATAGACAGGTTGGTAATATAGATATACAGATGGACAGGTTAATAATATAGATAGACAGATAGACAGGTTGGTAATATAGACATACAGATGGACAGGTTGGTAATATAGATAGACAGATAGACAGGTTGGTAATATAGATAGACAGGTTGGTAATATAGATAGACAGGTTGCTAATATAGATATACAGGTTGGTAATATATATAGACAGATATACAGGTTGGTAATATAGACAGACAGGTTGGTAATATAGATAGACAGATAGACAGGTTGGTAATATAGATAGACAGATAGACAGGTTGGTAATATAGATAGACAGATAGACAGGTTGGTAATATAAATAGACAGATAGACAGCTTGGCAATATATACAGATATACATGGTTGGTAATATAGATAGACAGATAGACAGGTTGGTAATATAGATAGACAGATAGACAGGTTGGTAATATAGATAGACAGATAGACAGGTTGGTAATATAGATAGACAGATAGACAGGTTGTTGATATACATATACAGATAGACAGGTTGGTAATATAGATAGACAGATAGACAGGTTGGTAATATAGATAGACAGATAGACAGGTTGGTAATATTGATAGACAGATAGACAGTTTAATAATATAGATATACAGATAGACAGATTAGTAATATAGATATACAGATGAACAGGTTGGTAATATAGATAGACAGATAGACAGGTTGGTAATATAGATATACAGATAGACAGGTTAATAATATAGATATACAGATAGACAGGTTGGTAATATAGATAGACAGATAGACAGGTTGGTAATATAGATAGACAGATAGACTGGTTGGTAATATAGATATACAGATGGACAGGTTGGTAATATAGATAGACAGATAAACAGGTTGGTAATATAGATATACAGATGGACAGGTTGGTAATATAGATAGACAGATAGACAGGTTGGTAATATAGATATACAGATAGACAGGTTGGTAATATAGATAGACAGATAGACAGGTTGGTAATATAGATAGACAGATAGACAGGTTGGTAATATAGATATACAGGTTGGTAATATAGATAGACAGATATACAGGTTGGTAATATAGACAGACAGGTTGGTAATATAGACAGACAGGTTGGTAATATAGATAGACAGATAGACAGGTTGGTAATATAGATAGACAGATAGACAGGTTGGTAATATAGATAGACAGATAGACAGGTTGGTAATATAGATAGACAGATAGACAGGTTGGTAATATAGATATACAGATAGACAGGTTAATAATATAGATAGACAGATAGACAGGTTGGTAATATAGACATACAGATGGACAGGTTGGTAATATAGATAGACAGATAGACAGGTTGGTAATATAGATAGACAGATAGACAGGTTGGTAATATAGATAAACAGATGGACAGGTTGGTAATATAGATAGACAGATAGACAGGTTGGTAATATAGATAGACAGGTTGGTAATATAGATAGACAGGTTGCTAATATAGATATACAGGTTGGTAATATATATAGACAGATATACAGGTTGGTAATATAGATAACAGACAGGTTGGTAATATAGATATACAGATAGACAGGTTGGTAATATAGATAGACAGATAGACAGCTTGGCAATATAGATATACAGGTTGGTAATATAGATAGACAGATATACAGGTTGGTAATATAGACAGACAGGTTGGTAATATAGACAGATAGGTTGGTAGTATAGATAGACAGATAGACAGGTTGGTAATATAGATAGACAGATAGACAGGTTGGTAATATAGATAGACAGATAGACAGGTTGGTAATATAGATAGACAGATAGACAGGTTGGTAATATAGATAGACAGATAGACAGGTTGTTGATATACATATACAGATAGACAGGTTGGTAATATAGATAGACAGATAGACAGGTTGGTAATATAGATAGACAGATAGACAGGTTGGTAATATAGACAGACAGATAGACAGTTTAATAATATAGATATACAGATAGACAGATTAGTAATATAGATATACAGATCGACAGGTTGGTAATATAGATAGACAGATAGACAGGTTGGTAATATAGATATATAGATGGACAGGTTAATAATATAGATATACAGATAGAGAGGTTAATAATATAGATAGACAGATAGACAGGTTGGTAATATAAATAGACAGATAGACAGGTTGGTAATATAGATAGACAGATAGACAGTTTAATAATATAGATATACAGATAGACAGCTTGGTAATATAGATAGACAGATAGACAGGTTGGTAATATAGATAGACAGATAAACAGGTTGGTAATATAGATATACAGATGGACAGGTTGGTAATATAGATAGACAGATAGACAGGTTGGTAATATAGATATACAGATAGACAGGTTGGTAATATAGATAGACAGATAGACAGGTTGGTAATATAGATAGACAGATAGACAGGTTGGTAATATAGATATACAGGTTGGTAATATAGATAGACAGATATACAGGTTGGTAATATAGACAGACAGGTTGGTAATATAGACAGACAGGTTGGTAATATAGATAGACAGATAGACAGGTTGGTAATATAGATAGACAGATAGACAGGTTGGTAATATAGATAGACAGATAGACAGGTTGGTAATATAGATATACAGGTTGGTAATATAGATAGACAGATATACAGGTTGGTAATATAGACAGACAGGTTGTAATATAGACAGACAGGTTGGTAATATAGATAGACAGATAGACAGGTTGGTAATATAGATAGACAGATAGACAGGTTGGTAATATAGATATACAGATAGACAGGTTAATAATATAGATAGACAGATAGACAGGTTGGTAATATAGATATACAGATAGACAGGTTGGTAATATAGATAGACAGATAGACAGGTTGGTAATATAGATATACAGATAGACAGGTTGGTAATATAGATAGACAGATAGACAGGTTGGTAATATAGATATACAGATAGACAGGTTGGTAATATAGATAGACAGATAGACAGGTTGGTAATATAGATATACAGATAGACAGGTTGATAATATAGATATACAGATAGACAGGTTGGTAATATAGATAGACAGATAGACAGGTTGGTAATATAGATAGACAGATAGACAGGTTGGTAATATAGATAGACAGATAGACAGTTTAATAATATAGATATACAGATAGACAGGTTGGTAATATAGATAGACAGATAGACAGGTTGGTAATATAGATAGACAGATAGACAGGTTGGTAATATAGATATACAGATAGACAGGTTGGTAATATAGATAGACAGATAGACAGGTTGGTAATATAGATATACAGATAGACAGGTTGGTAATATAGATATACAGATAGACAGGTTGGTAATATAGATAGACAGATATACAGGTTGGTAATATAGACAGACAGGTTGGTAATATATAGACAGATACAGGTTGGTAATATAGATAGACAGATAGACAGGTTGGTAATATAGATAGACAGATAGACAGGTTGGTAATATAGATAGACAGATAGACAGGTTGGTAATATAGATATACAGGTTGGTAATATAGATAGACAGATATACAGGTTGGTAATATAGACAGACAGGTTGGTAATATAGACAGACAGGTTGGTAATATAGATAGACAGATAGACAGGTTGGTAATATAGATAGACAGATAGACAGGTTGGTAATATAGATAGACAGATAGACAGGTTGGTAATATAGATAGACAGATAGACAGTTTGGTAATATAGATATACAGATAGACAGGTTGGTAATATAGATAGACAGATAGACAGGTTGGTAATATAGATATACAGATAGACAGGTTAATAATATAGATAGACAGATAGACAGGTTGGTAATATAGATAGACAGATAGACTGGTTGGTAATATAGATATACAGATGGACAGGTTGGTAATATAGATAGACAGATAAACAGGTTGGTAATATAGATATACAGATGGACAGGTTGGTAATATAGATAGACAGATAGACAGGTTGGTAATATAGATATACAGATAGACAGGTTGGTAATATAGATAGACAGATAGACAGGTTGGTAATATAGATAGACAGATAGACAGGTTGGTAATATAGATATACAGGTTGGTAATATAGATAGACAGATATACAGGTTGGTAATATAGACAGACAGGTTGGTAATATAGACAGACAGGTTGGTAATATAGATAGCCTTTTAGACACGTTGGTAATATACATAGACAGATAGACAGGTTGGTAATATAGATAGACAGATAGACAGGTTGGTAATATAGATAGACAGATAGACAGGTTGGTAATATAGATATACAGATGGACAGGTTAATAATATAGATAGACAGATAGACAGGTTGGTAATATAGACATACAGATAGACAGGTTGGTAATATAGATAGACAGATAGACAGGTTGGTAATATAGATAGACAGGTTGGTAATATAGATAGACAGGTTGCTAATATAGATATACAGGTTGGTAATATATATAGACAGATATACAGGTTGGTAATATAGACAGACAGGTTGGTAATATAGATAGACAGATAGACAGGTTGGTAATATAGATAGACAGATAGACAGGTTGGTAATATCGATAGACAGATAGACAGGTTGGTAATATAAATAGACAGATAGACAGCTTGGCAATATAGATATAATGGTTGGTAATATAGATAGACAGATAGACAGGTTGGTAATATAGATAGACAGATAGACAGGTTGGTAATATAGATAGACAGATAGACAGGTTGGTAATATAGATAGACAGATAGACAGGTTGTTGATATACATATACAGATAGACAGGTTGGTAATATAGATAGACAAATAGACAGGTTGGTAATATAGATAGACAGATAGACAGGTTGGTAATATTGATAGACAGATAGACAGTTTAATAATATAGATATACAGATAGACAGATTAGTAATATAGATATACAGATGAACAGGTTGGTAATATAGATAGACAGATAGACAGGTTGGTAATATAGATATATAGATGGACAGGTTAATAATATAGATATACAGATAGAGAGGTTAATAATATAGATAGACAGATAGACAGGTTGGTAATATAGATAGACAGATAGACTGGTTGGTAATATAGATATACAGATGGACAGGTTGGTAATATAGATAGACAGATAAACAGGTTGGTAATATAG
Organism: Salmo salar; assembly: GCF_905237065.1. NCBI lineage: Eukaryota > Metazoa > Chordata > Actinopteri > Salmoniformes > Salmonidae > Salmo > Salmo salar. The sequence continues at coordinate 4,487 of NW_025550912.1, read as the reverse complement.
ATATACAGATGGACAGGTTGGTAATATAGATAGACAGATAGACAGGTTGGTAATATAGATATACAGATAGACAGGTTGGTAATATAGATAGACAGATAGACAGGTTGGTAATATAGATAGACAGATAGACAGGTTGGTAATATAGATATACAGGTTGGTAATATAGATAGACAGATATACAGGTTGGTAATATAGACAGACAGGTTGGTAATATAGACAGACAGGTTGGTAATATAGATAGACAGATAGACAGGTTGGTAATATAGATAGACAGATAGACAGGTTGGTAATATAGATAGACAGATAGACAGGTTGGTAATATAGATAGACAGATAGACAGGTTGGTAATATAGATATACAGATGGACAGGTTAATAATATAGATAGACAGATAGACAGGTTGGTAATATAGACATACAGATGGACAGGTTGGTAATATAGATAGACAGATAGACAGGTTGGTAATATAGATAGACAGATAGACAGGTTGGTAATATAGATAAACAGATGGACAGGTTGGTAATATAGATAGACAGATAGACAGGTTGGTAATATAGATAGACAGGTTGGTAATATAGATAGACAGGTTGCTAATATAGATATACAGGTTGGTAATATATATAGACAGATATACAGGTTGGTAATATAGACAGACAGGTTGGTAATATAGATATACAGATAGACAGGTTGGTAATATAGATAGACAGATAGACAGGTTGGTAATATAGATAGACAGATAGACAGCTTGGCAATATAGATATACAGGTTGGTAATATAGATAGACAGATATACAGGTTGGTAATATAGACAGACAGGTTGGTAATATAGACAGATAGGTTGGTAGTATAGATAGACAGATAGACAGGTTGGTAATATAGATAGACAGATAGACAGGTTGGTAATATAGATAGACAGATAGACAGGTTGGTAATATAGATAGACAGATAGACAGGTTGGTAATATAGATAGACAGATAGACAGGTTGTTGATATACATATACAGATAGACAGGTTGGTAATATAGATAGACAGATAGACAGGTTGGTAATATAGATAGACAGATAGACAGGTTGGTAATATAGACAGACAGATAGACAGTTTAATAATATAGATATACAGATAGACAGATTAGTAATATAGATATACAGATCGACAGGTTGGTAATATAGATAGACAGATAGACAGGTTGGTAATATAGATATATAGATGGACAGGTTAATAATATAGATATACAGATAGAGAGGTTAATAATATAGATAGACAGATAGACAGGTTGGTAATATAAATAGACAGATAGACAGGTTGGTAATATAGATAGACAGATAGACAGTTTAATAATATAGATATACAGATAGACAGCTTGGTAATATAGATAGACAGATAGACAGGTTGGTAATATAGATAGACAGATAGACAGGTTGGTAATATAGATATACAGATAGACAGGTTGGTAATATAGATAGACAGATAGACAGGTTGGTAATATAGATATACAGATAGACAGGTTGGTAATATAGATAGACAGATAGACAGGTTGGTAATATAGATATACAGATAGACAGGTTGGTAATATAGATAGACAGATAGACAGGTTGGTAATATAGATAGACAGATAGACAGGTTGGTAATATAGATATACAGGTTGGTAATATAGATAGACAGATATACAGGTTGGTAATATAGACAGACAGGTTGGTAATATAGACAGACAGGTTGGTAATATAGATAGACAGATAGACAGGTTGGTAATATAGATAGACAGATAGACAGGTTGGTAATATAGATAGACAGATGGACAGGTTGGTAATATAGATAGACAGATAGACAGGTTGGTAATATAGATATACAGATGGACAGGTTAATAATATAGATAGACAGATAGACAGGTTGGTAATATAGACATACAGATGGACAGGTTGGTAATATAGATAGACAGATAGACAGGTTGGTAATATAGATAGACAGATAGACAGGTTGGTAATATAGATAAACAGATGGACAGGTTGGTAATATAGATAGACAGATAGACAGGTTGGTAATATAGATAGACAGGTTGGTAATATAGATAGACAGGTTGCTAATATAGATATACAGGTTGGTAATATATATAGACAGATATACAGGTTGGTAATATAGACAGACAGGTTGGTAATATAGATATACAGATAGACAGGTTGGTAATATAGATAGACAGATAGACAGGTTGGTAATATAGATAGACAGATAGACAGCTTGGCAATATAGATATACAGGTTGGTAATATAGATAGACAGATATACAGGTTGGTAATATAGACAGACAGGTTGGTAATATAGACAGACAGGTTGGTAATATAGATAGACAGATAGACAGGTTGGTAATATAGATAGACAGATAGACAGGTTGGTAATATAGATAGACAGATAGACAGGTTGGTAATATAGATAGACAGATAGACAGGTTGGTAATATAGATAGACAGATAGACAGGTTGTTGATATACATATACAGATAGACAGGTTGGTAATATAGATAGACAGATAGACAGGTTGGTAATATAGATAGACAGATAGACAGGTTGGTAATATAGACAGACAGATAGACAGTTTAATAATATAGATATACAGATAGACAGATTAGTAATATAGATATACAGATCGACAGGTTGGTAATATAGATAGACAGATAGACAGGTTGGTAATATAGATATATAGATGGACAGGTTAATAATATAGATATACAGATAGAGAGGTTAATAATATAGATAGACAGATAGACAGGTTGGTAATATAGATAGACAGATAGACAGGTTGGTAATATAGATAGACAGATAGACAGTTTAATAATATAGATATACAGATAGACAGGTTGGTAATATAGATAGACAGATAGACAGGTTGGTAATATAGATAGACAGATAGACAGGTTGGTAATATAGATATACAGATAGACAGGTTGGTAATATAGATAGACAGATAGACAGGTTGGTAATATAGATATACAGATAGACAGGTTGGTAATATAGATAGACAGATAGACAGGTTGGTAATATAGATAGACAGATAGACAGGTTGGTAATATAGATATACAGATAGACAGGTTGGTAATATAGATAGACAGATAGACAGGTTGGTAATATAGATATACAGATAGACAGGTTGGTAATATAGATAGACAGATAGACAGGTTGGTAATATAGATAGACAGATAGACAGGTTGGTAATATAGATAGACAGATAGACAGGTTGGTAATATAGATAGACAGATAGACAGGTTGGTAATATAGATATACAGATAGACAGGTTGGTAATATAGATAGACAGATAAACAGGTTGGTAATATAGATATACAGATAGACAGGTTGGTAATATAGATAGACAGATAGACAGGTTGGTAATATAGATATACAGATAGACAGGTTGGTAATATAGATAGACAGATAGACAGGTTGGTAATATAGATAGACAGATAGACAGGTTGGTAATATAGATATACAGGTTGGTAATATAGATAGACAGATATACAGGTTGGTAATATAGACAGACAGGTTGGTAATATAGACAGACAGGTTGGTAATATAGATAGACAGATAGACAGGTTGGTAATATAGATAGACAGATAGACAGGTTGGTAATATAGATAGACAGATAGACAGGTTGGTAATATAGATAGACAGATAGACAGGTTGGTAATATAGATATACAGATAGACAGGTTAATAATATAGATAGACAGATAGACAGGTTGGTAATATAGACATACAGATAGACAGGTTGGTAATATAGATAGACAGATAGACAGGTTGGTAATATAGATAGACAGATAGACAGGTTGGTAATATAGATAAACAGATAGACAGGTTGGTAATATAGATAGACAGATAGACAGGTTGGTAATATAGATAGACAGGTTGGTAATATAGATAGACAGGTTGCTAATATAGATATACAGGTTGGTAATATATATAGACAGATATACAGGTTGGTAATATAGACAGACAGGTTGGTAATATAGATATACAGATAGACAGGTTGGTAATATAGATAGACAGATAGACAGGTTGGTAATATAGATAGACAGATAGACAGCTTGGCAATATAGATATACAGGTTGGTAATATAGATAGACAGATATACAGGTTGGTAATATAGACAGACAGGTTGGTAATATAGACAGATAGGTTGGTAATATAGATAGACAGATAGACAGGTTGGTAATATAGATAGACAGATAGACAGGTTGGTAATATAGATAGACAGATAGACAGGTTGGTAATATAGATAGACAGATAGACAGGTTGGTAATATAGATAGACAGATAGACAGGTTGTTGATATACATATACAGATAGACAGGTTGGTAATATAGATAGACAGATAGACAGGTTGGTAATATAGATAGACAGATAGACAGGTTGGTAATATAGATAGACAGATAGACAGTTTAATAATATAGATATACAGATAGACAGATTAGTAATATAGATATACAGATAGACAGGTTGGTAATATAG
>NW_025550911.1:0-40952 GCF_905237065.1 Salmo salar | reverse complement strand
CAGGTTAGTAGTTTCACCTGCATCTCAGGTTAGTAGTTTCACCACCATCTCAGGTTAGTAGTTTACCTCCATCTCAGGTTAGTAGTTTCACCTCCATCTCAGGTTAGTAGTTTCACCTGCATCTCAGGTTAGTAGTTTCACCTCCATCTCAGGTTAGTAGTTTCACCTCCATCTCAGGTTAGTAGTTTCACCTCCATCTCAGGTTAGTAGTTTCACCTCCATCTCAGGTTAGTAGTTTCACCTCCATCTCAGGTTAGTAGTTTCACCTGCATCTCAGGTTAGTAGTTTCACCTCCATCTCAGGTTAGTAGTTTCAACAGCATCCCAGGTTAGTAGTTTCACCTGCATCTAAGGTTAGTAGTTTCACCATCATCTCAGGTTAGTAGTTTCACCTCCATCTCAGGTTAGTAGTTTCACCTGCATCTCAGGTTAGTAGTTTCACCACCATCTCAGGTTAGTAGTTTCACCTCCATCTCAGGTTAGTAGTTTCACCTGCATCTCAGGTTAGTAGTTTCACCTGCATCTCAGGTTAGTAGTTTCAACAGCATCCCAGGTTAGTAGTTTAACTGCATCTCAGGTTAGTAGTTTCACCTCCATCTCAGGTTAGTAGTTTACCTCCATCTCAGGTTAGTAGTTTCACCTCCATCTCAGGTTAGTAGTTTCACCTCCATCTCAGGTTAGTAGTTTCACCTCCATCTCAGGTTAGTAGTTTCACCTCCATCTCAGGTTAGTAGATTCACCTGCATCTCAGGTTAGTAGTTTCACCTGCATCTCAGGTTAGTAGTTTCACCTGCATCTCAGGTAAGTAGTTTCAACAGCATCCCAGGTTAGTAGTTTCACCTGCATCTAAGGTTAGTAGTTTCACCACCATCTCAGGTTAGTAGTTTCACCTCCATCTCAGGTTAGTAGTTTCACCTGCATCTCAGGTTAGTAGTTTCACCTGCATCTCAGGTTAGTAGTTTCACCACCATCTCAGGTTAGTAGTTTCACCTCCATCTCAGGTTAGTAGTTTCACCTGCATCCCAGGTTAGTAGTTTCACCACCATCTCAGGTTAGTAGTTTCACCTCCATCTCAGCTTAGTAGTTTCACCTGCATCCCAGGTTAGTAGTTTCACCTCCATCTCAGGTTAGTAGTTTTCCTCCATCTCAGGTTAGTAATTTTGCCTGCATCTCAGGTTAGTAGTTTCAACAGCATCTCAGGTTAGTAGTTTACCTCCATCTGAGGTTAGTAGTTTACCTGCACCTTAGGTTAGCAGTTTCACCTGTATCTCAGGTTATTAGTTTACATGCAACTCAGATTAGTGGTTTACCTCCATCTCAGGTTAGTAGTTTACCTGCATCTCAGGTTAGCAGTTTCACCTGCATCTCAGGTTAGTAGTTTCACCTCCATCTCAGGTTAATAGTTTACCTCCATCTCAGGTTAGTAGTTTACCTCCATCTCAGGTTAGTAGTTTCACCTCCATATCAGGTTAGTAGTTTCACCACCATCTCAGGTTAGTAGTTTCACCACCATCTCAGGTTAGTAGTTTACCTCCATCTCAGGTTAGTAGTTTCACCACCATCTCAGGTTAGTAGTTTCACCTCCATCTCAGGTTAGTAGTTTCACCTGCATCTCAGGTTAGTAGTTTCACCTGCATCTCAGGTTAGTAGTTTCAACAGCATCCCAGGTTAGTAGTTTACCTGCATCTCAGGTTAGTAGTTTCACCACCATCTCAGGTTAGTAGTTTACCTCCATCTCAGGTTAGTAGTTTCACCTCCATCTCAGGTTAGTAGTTTCACCTGCATCTCAGGTTAGTAGTTTCACCTCCATCTCAGGTTAGTAGTTTCACCTGCATCTCAGGTTAGTAGTTTCACCTCCATCTCAGGTTAGTAGTTTACCTCCATCTCAGGTTAGTTGATTCACCTGCATCTCAGGTTAGTAGTTTCACCTGCATCTCAGGTTAGTAGTTTCACCTGCATCTCAGGTAAGTACTTTCAACAGCATCCCAGGTTAGTAGTTTCACCTGCATCTAAGGTTAGTAGTTTCATCTCCATCTCAGGTTAGTAGTTTCAACAGCATCTCAGGTTAGTGGTTTCAACAGCATCTCAGGTTAGTAGTTTCACCTCCATCTCAGGTTAGTAGTTTCACCTCCATCTCAGGTTAGTAGTTTCACCTGCACATCAGGTTAGTAGTTTACCTGCATCTCAGGTTAGTAGTTCACCTCCATCTCAGGTTAGTAGTTTCACCTCCATCTCAGGTTAGTAGTTTCACCAGCATCTCATGTTAGTAGTTTCACCTCCATCTCAGGTTAGTAGTTTACCTGCATCTCAGGTTAGTAGTTTCACCTCCATCTCAGGTTAGTAGTTTACCTGCATCTCAGGTTAGTAGTTTCACCTCCAACTCAGGTTAGTAGTTTCAACAGCATCTCAGGTTAGTAGTTTCAACAGCATCTCAGGTTAGTAGTTTCAACAGCATCTCAGGTTAGTAGTTTCACCTCCATCTCAGGTTAGTAGTTTCACCTGCATCTCAGGTTAGTAGTTTCACCTCCATCTCAGGTTAGTAGTTTACCTCCATCTCAGGTTAGTAGTTTCACCTCCATCTCAGGTTAGTAGTTTACCTCCATCTCAGGTTAATAGTTTACCTCCATCTCAGGTTAGTAGTTTACCTCCATCTCAGGTTAGTAGTTTCACCTCCATATCAGGTTAGTAGTTTCACCACCATCTCAGGTTAGTAGTTTCACCTCCATCTCAGGTTAGTAGTTTCACCACCATCTCAGGTTAGTAGTTTACCTTCATCTCAGGTTAGTAGTTTCACCACCATCTCAGGTTAGTAGTTTACCTCCATCTCAGGTTAGTAGTTTACCTCCATCTCAGGTTAGTAGTTTCACCACCATCTCAGGTTAGTAGTTTCACCTACATCTCAGGTTAGTAGTTTCACCTGCATCTCAGGTTAGTAGTTTCACCAGCATCCCAGGTTAGTAGTTTTACCTGCATCTCAGGTTAGTAGTTTCAACAGCATCTCAGGTTAGTAGTTTACCTGCATCTCAGGTTAGTAGTTTCACCACCATCTCAGGTTAGTAGTTTCACCTCCATCTCAGGTTAGTAGTTTCACCTCCATCTCAGGTTAGTAGTTTCACTTGCATCTCAGGTTAGTAGTTTCACCTGCATCTCAGGTTAGTAGTTTCAACAGCATCCCAGGTTAGTATTTTACCTGCATCTCAGGTTAGTAGTTTCACCACCATCTCAGGTTAGTAGTTTCACCTCCATCTCAGGTTAGTAGTTTCACCTGCATCTCAGGTTAGTAGTTTCACCTCCATCTCAGGTTAGTAGTTTTCCTGCATCTCAGGTTAGAATTTTGCCTGCATCTCAGGTTAGTAGTTTCAACAGCATCTCAGGTTAGTAGTTTACCTCCATCTGAGGTTAGTAGTTTACCTGCACCTTAGGTTAGCAGTTTACCTGTATCTCAGATTATTAGTTTACATGCAACTCAGATTAGTGGTTTAACTCCATTTCAGGTTAGTAGTTTACCTGCATCTCAGGTTAGCAGTTTCACCTGCATCTCAGGTTAGTAGTTTCACCTCCATCTCAGGTTAATAGTTTACCTCCATCTCAGGTTAGTAGTTTACCTCCATCTCAGGTTAGTAGTTTCACCTCCATATCAGGTTAGTAGTTTCACCACCATCTCAGGTTAGTAGTTTCACCACCATCTCAGGTTAGTAGTTTACCTCCATCTCAGGTTAGTAGTTTCACCACCATCTCAGGTTAGTAGTTTCACCTCCATCTCAGGTTAGTAGTTTCACCTCCATCTCAGGTTAGTAGTTTACCTGCATCTCATGTTAGTAGTTTCACCTCCATCTCAGGTTAGTAGTTTCACCTGCATCTCAGGTTAGTAGTTTCACCTCCATCTCAGGTTAGTAGTTTACCTCCATCTCAGGTTAGTTGATTCACCTGCATCTCAGGTTAGTAGTTTCACCTGCATCTCAGGTTAGTAGTTTCACCTGCATCTCAGGTTAGTAGTTTCAACAGCATCCCAGGTTAGTAGTTTCACCTCCATCTAAGGTTAGTAGTTTCACCAGCATCTCAGGTTAGTAGTTTCACCTCCATCTCAGGTTAGTAGTTTCACCTGCATCTCAGGTTAGTAGTTTCACCTGCATCTCAGGTTAGTAGTTTCACCACCATCTCAGGTTAGTAGTTTCACCTCCATCTCAGGTTAGTAGTTTCACCTGCATCCCAGGTTAGTAGTTTCACCTCCATCTCAGGTTAGTAGTTTCACCTGCATCTCAGGTTAGTAGTTTCACCTCCATCTCAGGTTAGTAGTTTCACCTCCATCTCAGGTTAGTAGTTTCACCTCCATCTCAGGTTAGTAGTTTCACCTCCATCTCAGGTTAGTAGTTTCACCTCCATCTCAGGTTAGTAGTTTCACCTGCATCTCAGGTTAGTAGTTTCACCTGCATCTCAGGTTAGTAGTTTCAACTGCATCTCAGGTTAGTAGTTTCACCAGCATCTCAGGTTAGTAGTTTCACCTCCGTCTCAGGTTAGTAGTTTCACCTCCATCTCAGGTTAGTAGTTTCACCTGCATCTCAGGTTAGTAGTTTCACCTGCATCTCAGGTTAGTAGTTTCACCTCCATCTCAGGTTAGTAGTTTCACCTCCATCTCAGGTTAGTAGTTTCAACTGCATCTCAGGTTAGTAGTTTCACCTGCATCTCAGGTTGGTAGTTTACCTGCATCTCAGGTTAGTAGTTTCACCTGCATCTCAGGTTAGTAGTTTCACCTCCATCTCAGGTTAGTAGTTTCACCTCCATCTCAGGTTAGTAGTTTCACCTGCATCTCAGGTTAGTAGTTTCACCTGCATCTCAGGTTAGTAGTTTCACCTGCATCTCAGGTTAGTAGTTTCACCATCCATCTCAGATTAGTAGTTTCACCTCCATCTCAGGTTAGTAGTTTCACCTGCCATCTCAGTTTAGTAATTTCACCTGCATCTCAGGTTAGTAGTTCACCTCCATCTCAGGTTAGTAGTTTCACCTCCATCTCAGGTTAGTAGTTTCACCAGCATCTCATGTTAGTAGTTTCACCTCCATCTCAGGTTAGTAGTTTACCTGCATCTCAGGTTAGTAGTTTCACCTCCATCTCAGGTTAGTAGTTTACCTGCATCTCAGGTTAGTAGTTTCACCTCCAACTCAGGTTAGTAGTTTCAACAGCATCTCAGGTTAGTAGTTTCAACAGCATCTCAGGTTAGTAGTTTCAACAGCATCTCAGGTTAGTAGTTTCACCTCCATCTCAGGTTAGTAGTTTACCTGCATCTCAGGTTAGTAGTTTCACCTCCATCTCAGGTTAGTAGTTTACCTCCATCTCAGGTTAGTAGTTTCACCTCCATCTCAGGTTAGTAGTTTACCTGCATCTCAGGTTAGTAGTTTCACCTCCATCTCAGGTTAGTAGTTTCACCTGCATCTCAGGTTAGTAGTTTCACCTCCATCTCAGGTTAGTAGTTTCACCTCATCTCAGGTTAGTAGTTTACCTCCATCTCAGGTTAGTAGTTTCACCACCATCTCAGGTTAGTAGTTTACCTCCATCTCAGGTTAGTAGTTTCACCACCATCTCAGGTTAGTAGTTTCACCTCCATCTCAGGTTAGTAGTTTCACCTCCATCTCAGGTTAGTAGTTTACCTCCATCTCAGGTTAGTAGTTTCACCTCCATCTCAGGTTAGTAGTTTCACCACCATCTCAGGTTAGTAGTTTACCTTCATCTCAGGTTAGTAGTTTCACCACCATCTCAGGTTAGTAGTTTACCTCCATCTCAGGTTAGTAGTTTCACCACCATCTCAGGTTAGTAGTTTCACCTCCATCTCAGGTTAGTAGTTTCACCTGCATCTCAGGTTAGTAGTTTCACCTGCATCTCAGGTTAGTAGTTTCAACAGCATCCCAGGTTAGTAGTTTACCTGCATCTCAGGTTAGTAGTTTCAACAGCATCCCAGGTTAGTAGTTTACCTGCATCTCAGGTTAGTAGTTTCACCACCATCTCAGGTTAGTAGTTTCACCTCCATCTCAGGTTAGTAGTTTCACCTCCATCTCAGGTTAGTAGTTTCACCTCCATCTCAGGTTAGTAGTTTCAACAGCATCCCAGGTTAGTAGTTTACCTGCATCTCAGGTTAGTAGTTTCACCACCATCTCAGGTTAGTAGTTTCACCTCCATCTCAGGTTAGTAGTTTCACCTGCATCCCAGGTTAGTAGTTTCACCTCCATCTCAGGTTAGTAGTTTCACCTGCATCTCAGGTTAGTAGTTTCACCTGCATCTCAGGTTAGTAGTTTCAACAGTCATCTCAGGTTAGTAGTTTACCTCCATCTCAGGTTAGTAGTTTCACCTGCACCTTAGGTTAGTAGTTTCACCTGCATCTCAGGTTAGTAGTTTCACCTGCATCTCAGATTAGTAGTTTACCTCCATCTCAGGTTAGTAGTTTCACCTCCATCTCAGGTTAGCAGTTTCACCTCCATCTCAGGTTAGTAGTTTCACCTCCATCTCAGGTTAGTAGTTTCACCTCCATCTCAGGTTAGTAGTTTCACCTCCATCTCAGGTTAGTAGTTTCACCTCCATCTCAGGTTAGTAGTTTCACCTCCATCTCAGGTTAGTAGTTTCACCTGCATCTCAGGTTAGTAGTTTCACCACCATCTCAGGTTAGTAGTTTCACCTCCATCTCAGGTTAGTAGTTTCACCAACATCTCAGGTTAGTAGTTTCACCTCCATCTCAGGTTAGTAGTTTCACCTGCATCTCAGGTTAGTAGTTTCACCTGCATCTCAGGTTAGTAGTTTCACCACCATCTCAGGTTAGTAGTTTCACCTCCATCTCAGGTTAGTAGTTTCACCTGCATCCCAGGTTAGTAGTTTCACCTCCATCTCAGGTTAGTAGTTTCACCTGCATCTCAGGTTAGTAGTTTCACCTCCATCTCAGGTTAGTAGTTTTCCTGCATCTCAGGTTAGAATTTTGCCTGCATCTCAGGTTAGTAGTTTCAACAGCATCTCAGGTTAGTAGTTTACCTCCATCTCAGGTTAGTAGTTTCACCTGCACCTTAGGTTAGCAGTTTCACCTGTATCTCAGATTATTAGTTTACATGCAACTCAGGTTAGTGGTTTAACTCCATCTCAGGTTAGTAGTTTACCTGCATCTCAGGTTAGCAGTTTCACCTGCATCTCAGGTTAGTAGTTTCACCTCCATCTCAGGTTAGTAGTTTACCTCCATCTCAGGTTAGTAGTTTCACCTCCATCTCAGGTTAGTAGTTTCACCTCCATCTCAGGTTAGTAGTTTCACCTCCATCTCAGGTTAGTAGTTTACCTGCATCTCAGGTTAGTAGTTTCACCTCCATCTCAGGTTAGTAGTTTACCTGCATCTCAGGTTAGTAGTTTCACCTGCATCTCAGGTTAGTAGTTTCAACAGCATCTCAGGTTAGTAGTTTCAACAGCATCTCAGGATAGTAGTTTCAACAGCATCTCATGTTAGTAGTTTCACCTCCATCTCAGGTTAGTAGTTTACCTCCATCTCAGGTTAGTAGTTTCACCTCCATCTCAGGTTAGTAGTTTACCTGCATCTCAGGTTAGTAGTTTCACCTCCATCTCAGGTTAGTAGTTTCAACAGCATCTCAGGTTAGTAGTTTCAACAGCATCTCAGGTTAGTAGTTTCAACAGCATCTCAGGATAGTAGTTTCACCTCCATCTCAGGTTAGTAGTTTCACCTGCATCTCAGGTTAGTAGTTTCACCTCCATCTCAGGTTAGTAGTTTACCTGCATCTCAGGTTAGTAGTTTCACCTCCATCTCAGGTTAGTAGTTTCACCTCCATCTCAGGTTAGTAGTTTCTCCTCCATTTCAGGTTAGTAGTTTCACCTGCATCTCAGGTTAGTAGTTTCACCTCCATCTCAGGTTAGTAGTTTACCTCCATCTCAGGTTAGTAGTTTCACCTCCATCTCAGGTTAGTAGTTTACCTCCATCTCAGGTTAGTAGTTTCACCTCCATCTCAGGTTAGTAGTTTACCAGCATCTCAGGTTAGTAGTTTACCTCCATCTCAGGTTAGTAGTTTCACCTGCATCTCAGGTTAGTAGTTTCACCACCATCTCAGGTTAGTAGTTTACCGCCATCTCAGGTTAGTAGTTTCACCACCATCTCAGGTTAGTAGTTTACCTCCATCTCAGGTTAGTAGTTTCACCACCATCTCAGGTTAGTAGTTTACCTCCATCGCAGGTTAGTAGTTTCACCTCCATCTCAGGTTAGTAGTTTACCTCCATCTCAGGTTAGTAGTTTCACCTCCATCTCAGGTTAGTAGTTTCACCACCATCTCAGGTTAGTAGTTTCACCTCCATCTCAGATTAGTAGTTTCACCTCCATCTCAGGTTAGTAGTTTCACCACCATCTCAGTTTCCATCTCAGGTTAGTAGTTTCACCACCATCTCAGGTTAGTAGTTTCACCTCCATCTCAGGTTAGTAGTTTCACCTGCATCTCAGGTTAGTAGTTTCACCTGCATCTCAGGTTAGTAGTTTCAACAGCATCCCAGGTTAGTAGTTTACCTGCATCTCAGGTTAGTAGTTTCAACAGCATCCCAGGTTAGTAGTTTACCTGCATCTCAGGTTAGTAGTTTCACCACCATCTCAGGTTAGTAGTTTCACCTCCATCTCAGGTTAGTAGTTTCACCTCCATCTCAGGTTAGTAGTTTCACCTGCATCTCAGGTTAGTAGTTTCAACAGCATCCCAGGTTAGTAGTTTACCTGCATCTCAGGTTAGTAGTTTCACCACCATCTCAGGTTAGTAGTTTCACCTCCATCTCAGGTTAGTAGTTTCACCTGCATCCCAGGTTAGTAGTTTCACCTCCATCTCAGGTTAGTAGTTTTCCTGCATCTCAGGTTAGAATTTTGCCTGCATCTCAGGTTAGTAGTTTCAACAGTATCTCAGGTTAGTAGTTTACCTCCATCTCAGGTTAGTAGTTTACCTGCACCTTAGGTTAGCAGTTTACCTGTATCTCAGATTATTAGTTTACATGCAACTCAGATTAGTGGTTTAACTCCATTTCAGGTTAGTAGTTTACCTGCATCTCAGGTTAGCAGTTTCACCTGCATCTCAGGTTAGTAGTTTCACCTCCATCTCAGGTTAATAGTTTACCTCCATCTCAGGTTAGTAGTTTCACCTCCATCTCAGGTTAGTAGTTTCACCTCCATCTCAGGTTAGTAGTTTCACCTCCATCTCAGGTTAGTAGTTTACCTGCATCTCAGGTTAGTAGTTTCACCACCATCTCAGGTTAGTAGTTTACCTCCATCTCAGGTTAGTAGTTTCACCAAAATCTCAGGTTAGTAGTTTCACCTCCATCTCAGGTTAGTAGTTTCACCTGCATCTCAGGTTAGTAGTTTCACCTGCATCTCAGGTTAGTAGTTTCAACAGCATCCCAGGTTAGTAGTTTACCTGCATCTCAGGTTAGTAGTTTCAACAGCATCCCAGGTTAGTAGTTTACCTGCATCTCAGGTTAGTAGTTTCACCACCATCTCAGGTTAGTAGTTTCACCTCCATCTCAGGTTAGTAGTTTCACCTCCATCTCAGGTTAATAGTTTCACCTGCATCTCAGGTTAGTAGTTGCAACAGCATCCCAGGTTAGTAGTTTACCTGCATCTCAGGTTAGTAGTTTCACCACCATCTCAGGTTAGTAGTTTCACCTCCATCTCAGGTTAGTAGTTTCACCTGCATCCCAGGTTAGTAGTTTCACCTCCATCTCAGGTTAGTAGTTTTCCTGCATCTCAGGTTAGAATTTTGCCTGCATCTCAGGTTAGTAGTTTCAACAGTATCTCAGGTTAGTAGTTTACCTCCATCTGAGGTTAGTAGTTTACCTGCACCTTAGGTTGGCAGTTTACCTGTATCTCAGATTATTAGTTTACATGCAACTCAGATTAGTGGTTTAACTCCATTTCAGGTTAGTAGTTTACCTGCATCTCAGGTTAGCAGTTTCACCTGCATCTCAGGTTAGTAGTTTCACCTCCATCTCAGGTTAATAGTTTACCTCCATCTCAGGTTAGTAGTTTACCTCCATCTCAGGTTAGTAGTTTACCTCCATCTCAGGTTAGTAGTTTCATCTCCATCTCAGGTTAGTAGTTTACCTGCATCTCAGGTTAGTAGTTTCACCACCATCTCAGGTTAGTAGTTTACCTCCATCTCAGGTTAGTAGTTTCACCAAAATCTCAGGTTAGTAGTTTCACCTCCATCTCAGGTTAGTAGTTTCACCTGCATCTCAGGTTAGTAGTTTCACCTGCATCTCAGGTTAGTAGTTTCACCACCATCTCAGGTTAGTAGTTTCACCTCCATCTCAGGTTAGTAGTTTCACCTGCATCCCAGGTTAGTAGTTTCACCTCCATCTCAGGTTAGTAGTTTCACCTGCATCTCAGGTTAGTAGTTTCACCTCCATCTCAGGTTAGTAGTTTTCCTGCATCTCAGGTTAGAATTTTACCTGCATCTCAGGTTAGTAGTTTCAACAGCATCTCAGGTTAGTAGTTTACCTCCATCTGAGGTTAGTAGTTTACCTGCACCTTAGGTTAGCAGTTTACCTGTATCTCAGATTATTAGTTTACATGCAACTCAGATTAGTGGTTTAACTCCATTTCAGGTTAGTAGTTTACCTGCATCTCAGGTTAGCAGTTTCACCTGCATCTCAGGTTAGTAGTTTCACCTCCATCTCAGGTTAATAGTTTACCTCCATCTCAGGTTAGTAGTTTACCTCCATCTCAGGTTAGTAGTTTACCTCCATCTCAGGTTAGTAGTTTCATCTCCATCTCAGGTTAGTAGTTTACCTTCATCTCAGGTTAGTAGTTTCACCTCCATCTCAGGTTAGTAGTTTACCTGCATCTCAGTTTAGAAATTTCACCTGCATCTCAGGTTAGTTGTTTCAACAGCATCTCAGGTTAGTAGTTTCAACAGCATCTCAGGATAGTAGTTTCAACAGCATCTCATGTTAGTAGTTTCACCTCCATCTCAGGTTAGTAGTTTACCTGCATCTCAGGTTAGTAGTTTCACCTCCATCTCAGGTTAGTAGTTTACCTGCATCTCAGGTTAGTAGTTTCACCTACAACTCAGGTTAGTAGTTTCAACAGCATCTCAGGTTAGTAGTTTCAACAGCATCTCAGGTTAGTAGTTTCAACAGCATCTCAGGTTAGTAGTTTCACCTCCATCTCAGGTTAGTAGTTTACCTGCATCTCAGGTTAGTAGTTTCACCTCCATCTCAGGTTAGTAGTTTACCTGCATCTCAGGTTAGTAGTTTCACCTCCATCTCAGGTTAGTAGTTTACCTCTATCTCAGGTTAGTAGTTTCTCCTCCATTTCAGGTTAGTAGTTTCACCTGCATCTCAGGTTAGTAGTTTCACCTCCATCTCAGGTTAGTAGTTTACCTCCATCTCAGGTTAGTAGTTTCACCTCCATCTCAGGTTAGTAGTTTACCTCCATCTCAGGTTAGTAGTTTCACCTCCATCTCAGGTTAGTAGTTTACCACCATCTCAGGTTAGTAGTTTACCTCCATCTCAGGTTAGTAGTTTCACCTGCATCTCAGGTTAGTAGTTTCACCACCATCTCAGGTTAGTAGTTTACCGCCATCTCAGGTTAGTAGTTTCACCACCATCTCAGGTTAGTAGTTTACCTCCATCTCAGGTTAGTAGTTTCAACACCATCTCAGGTTAGTAGTTTACCTCCATCAAAGGTTAGTAGTTTCACCTCCATCTCAGGTTAGTAGTTTACCTCCATCTCAGGTTAGTAGTTTCACCACCACCTCAGGTTAGTAGTTTACCTTCATCTCAGGTTAGTAGTTTCACCACCATCTCAGATTAGTTGTTTACCTCCATCTCAGGTTAGTAGTTTCACCACCATCTCAGGTTAGTAGTTTCACCTCCATCTCAGGTTAGTAGTTTCACCTGCATCTCAGGTTAGTAGTTTCACCTGCATCTCAGGTTAGTAGTTTCAACAGCATCCCAGGTTAGTAGTTTACCTGCATCTCAGGTTAGTAGTTTCAACAGCATCCCAGGTTAGTAGTTTACCTGCATCTCAGGTTAGTAGTTTCACCACCATCTCAGGTTAGTAGTTTCACCTCCATCTCAGGTTAGTAGTTTCACCTCCATCTCAGGTTAATAGTTTCACCTGCATCTCAGGTTAGTAGTTTCAACAGCATCCCAGGTTAGTAGTTTACCTGCATCTCAGGTTAGTAGTTTCACCACCATCTCAGGTTAGTAGTTTCACCTCCATCTCAGGTTAGTAGTTTCACCTGCATCCCAGGTTAGTAGTTTCACCTCCATCTCAGGTTAGTAGTTTTCCTGCATCTCAGGTTAGAATTTTGCCTGCATCTCAGGTTAGTAGTTTCAACAGCATCTCAGGTTAGTAGTTTACCTCCATCTGAGGTTAGTAGTTTACCTGCACCTTAGGTTAGCAGTTTACCTGTATCTCAGATTATTAGTTTACATGCAACTCAGATTAGTGGTTTAACTCCATTTCAGGTTAGTAGTTTACCTGCATCTCAGGTTAGCAGTTTCACCTGCATCTCAGGTTAGTAGTTTCACCTCCATCTCAGGTTAATAGTTTATCTCCATCTCAGGTTAGTAGTTTACCTCCATCTCAGGTTAGTAGTTTACCTCCATCTCAGGTTAGTAGTTTCATCTCCATCTCAGGTTAGTAGTTTACCTGCATCTCAGGTTAGTAGTTTCACCACCATCTCAGGTTAGTAGTTTCACCTCCATCTCAGGTTAGTAGTTTCACCAGAATCTCAGGTTAGTAGTTTCACCTCCATCTCAGGTTAGTAGTTTCACCTGCATCTCAGGTTAGTAGTTTCACCTGCATCTCAGGTTAGTAGTTTCACCACCATCTCAGGTTAGTAGTTTCACCTCCATCTCAGGTTAGTAGTTTCACCTGCATCCCAGGTTAGTAGTTTCACCTCCATCTCAGGTTAGTAGTTTCACCTGCATCTCAGGTTAGTAGTTTCACCTCCATCTCAGGTTAGTAGTTTTCCTGCATCTCAGGTTAGAATTTTGCCTGCATCTCAGGTTAGTAGTTTCAACAGCATCTCAGGTTAGTAGTTTACCTCCATCTGAGGTTAGTAGTTTACCTGCACCTTAGGTTAGCAGTTTACCTGTATCTCAGATTATTAGTTTACATGCAACTCAGATTAGTGGTTTAACTCCATTTCAGGTTAGTAGTTTACCTGCATCTCAGGTTAGCAGTTTCACCTGCATCTCAGGTTAGTAGTTTCACCTCCATCTCAGGTTAATAGTTTACCTCCATCTCAGGTTAGTAGTTTACCTCCATCTCAGGTTAGTAGTTTACCTCCATCTCAGGTTAGTAGTTTCATCTCCATCTCAGGTTAGTAGTTTACCTTCATCTCAGGTTAGTAGTTTCACCTCCATCTCAGGTTAGTAGTTTCACCTGCATCTCAGGTTAGTAGTTTCACCTCCATCTCAGGTTAGTAGTTTACCTCCATCTCAGGTTAGTAGTTTACCTCCATCGCAGGTTAGTAGTTTCACCTCCATCTCAGGTTAGTAGTTTACCTCCATCTCAGGTTAGTAGTTTCACCTCCATCTCAGGTTAGTAGTTTCACCACCATCTCAGGTTAGTAGTTTACCTTCATCTCAGGTTAGTAGTTTACCTCCATCTCAGGTTAGTAGTTTCACCACCATCTCAGGTTAGTAGTTTCACCTCCATCTCAGGTTAGTAGTTTCACCTGCATCTCAGGTTAGTAGTTTCACCTGCATCTCAGGTTAGTAGTTTCAACAGCATCCCAGGTTAGTAGTTTACCTGCATCTCAGGTTAGTAGTTTCAACAGCATCCCAGGTTAGTAGTTTACCTGCATCTCAGGTTAGTAGTTTCACCACCATCTCAGGTTAGTAGTTTCACCTCCATCTCAGGTTAGTAGTTTCACCTCCATCTCAGGTTAGTAGTTTCACCTGCATCTCAGGTTAGTAGTTGCAACAGCATCCCAGGTTAGTAGTTTACCTGCATCTCAGGTTAGTAGTTTCACCACCATCTCAGGTTAGTAGTTTCACCTCCATCTCAGGTTAGTAGTTTCACCTGCATCTCAGGTTAGTAGTTTCACCTCCATCTCAGGTTAGTAGTTTTCCTGCATCTCAGGTTAGAATTTTGCCTGCATCTCAGGTTAGTAGTTTCAACAGCATCTCAGGTTAGTAGTTTACCTCCATCTGAGGTTAGTAGTTTACCTGCACCTTAGGTTAGCAGTTTACCTGTATCTCAGATTATTAGTTTACATGCAACTCAGATTAGTGGTTTAACTCCATTTCAGGTTAGTAGTTTACCTGCATCTCAGGTTAGCAGTTTCACCTGCATCTCAGGTTAGTAGTTTCACCTCCATCTCAGGTTAGTAGTTTCACCTCCATCTCAGGTTAGTAGTTTACCTCCATCTCAGGTTAGTTGATTCACCTGCATCTCAGGTTAGTAGTTTCACCTGCATCTCAGGTTAGTAGTTTCACCTGCATCTCAGGTAAGTAGTTTCAACAGCATCCCAGGTTAGTAGTTTCACCTGCATCTCAGGTTAGTAGTTTCACCTCCATCTCAGGTTAGTAGTTTCACCTCCATCTCAGGTTAGTAGTTTCACCTGCATCTCAGGTTAGTAGTTTCACCACCATCTCAGGTTAGTAGTTTCACCTCCATCTCAGGTTAGTAGTTTCACCTGCATCTCAGGTTAGTAGTTTCACCTGCATCTCAGGTTAGTAGTTTCAACAGCATCCCAGGTTAGTAGTTTAACTGCATCTCAGGTTAGTAGTTTCACCACCATCTCAGGTTAGTAGTTTACCTCCATCTCAGGTTAGTAGTTTCACCTCCATCTCAGGTTAGTAGTTTACCTGCATCTCAGGTTAGTAGTTTCACCTCCATCTCAGGTTAGTAGTTTCACCTGCATCTCAGGTTAGTAGTTTCACCTCCATCTCAGGTTAGTAGTTTACCTCCATCTCAGGTTAGTTGATTCACCTGCATCTCAGGTTAGTAGTTTCACCTGCATCTCAGGTTAGTAGTTTCACCTGCATCTCAGGTAAGTAGTTTCAACAGCATCCCAGGTTAGTAGTTTCACCTGCATCTAAGGTTAGTAGTTTCACCAGCATCTCAGGTTAGTAGTTTCACCTCCATCTCAGGTTAGTAGTTTCACCTGCATCCCAGGTTAGTAGTTTCACCTCCATCTCAGGTTAGTAGTTTTCCTGCATCTCAGGTTAGTAATTTCGCCTGCATCTCAGGTTAGTAGTTTCAACAGCATCTCAGGTTAGTAGTTTCACCTCCATCTGAGGTTAGTAGTTTCACCTGCACCTTAGGTTAGCAGTTTACATGCATCTCAGATTATTAGTTTACATGCATCTCAGATTAGTGGTTTAACTCCATTTCAGGTTAGTAGTTTACCTGCATCTCAGGTTAGCAGTTTCACCTGCATCTCAGGTTAGTAGTTTCACCTCCATCTCAGGTTAATAGTTTCACCTCCATCTCAGGTTAGTAGTTTACCTCCATCTCAGGTTAGTAGTTTCACCTCCATTTCAGGTTAGTAGTTTCACCTGCATCTCAGGTTAGTAGTTTCACCTCCATCTCAGGTTAGTAGTTTACCTCCATCTCAGGTTAGTAGTTTCACCTCCATCTCAGGTTAGTAGTTTACCTCCATCTCAGGTTAGTAGTTTCACCTCCATCTCAGGTTAGTAGTTTACCTCCATCTCAGGTTTGTAGTTTACCTCCATCTCAGGTTAGTAGTTTCACCTGCATCTCAGGTTAGTAGTTTCACCACCATCTCAGGTTAGTAGTTTACCTCCATCTCAGGTTAGTAGTTTCACCACCATCTCAGGTTAGTAGTTTACCTCCATCTCAGGTTAGTAGTTTCAACACCATCTCAGGTTAGTAGTTTACCTCCATCAAAGGTTAGTAGTTTCACCTCCATCTCAGGTTAGTAGTTTACCTCCATCTCAGGTTAGTAGTTTCACCACCATCTCAGGTTAGTAGTTTACCTTCATCTCAGGTTAGTAGTTTCACCACCATCTCAGATTAGTAGTTTACCTCCATCTCAGGTTAGTAGTTTCACCACCATCTCAGGTTAGTAGTTTCACCTCCATCTCAGGTTAGTAGTTTCACCTGCATCTCAGGTTAGTAGTTTCACCTGCATCTCAGGTTAGTAGTTTCAACAGCATCCCAGGTTAGTAGTTTACCTGCATCTCAGGTTAGTAGTTTCAACAGCATCCCAGGTTAGTAGTTTACCTGCATCTCAGGTTAGTAGTTTCACCACCATCTCAGGTTAGTAGTTTCACCTCCATCTCAGGTTAGTAGTTTCACCTGCATCTCAGGTTAATAGTTTCACCTGCATCTCAGGTTAGTAGTTGCAACAGCATCCCAGGTTAGTAGTTTACCTGCATCTCAGGTTAGTAGTTTCACCACCATCTCAGGTTAGTAGTTTCACCTCCATCTCAGGTTAGTAGTTTCACCTGCATCCCAGGTTAGTAGTTTCACCTCCATCTCAGGTTAGTAGTTTTCCTGCATCTCAGGTTAGAATTTTGCCTGCATCTCAGGTTAGTAGTTTCAACAGCATCTCAGGTTAGTAGTTTACCTCCATCTGAGGTTAGTAGTTTACCTGCACCTTAGGTTAGCAGTTTACCTGTATCTCAGATTATTAGTTTACATGCAACTCAGATTAGTGGTTTAACTCCATTTCAGGTTAGTAGTTTACCTGCATCTCAGGTTAGCAGTTTCACCTGCATCTCAGGTTAGTAGTTTCACCTCCATCTCAGGTTAATAGTTTACCTCCATCTCAGGTTAGTAGTTTACCTCCATCTCAGGTTAGTAGTTTCACCTCCATCTCAGGTTAGTAGTTTCACCTCCATCTCAGGTTAGTAGTTTCACCTGCATCTCAGGTTAGTAGTTTCACCACCATCTCAGGTTAGTAGTTTACCTCCATCTCAGGTTAGTAGTTTCACCAACATCTCAGGTTAGTAGTTTCACCTCCATCTCAGGTTAGTAGTTTCACCTGCATCTCAGGTTAGTAGTTTCACCTGCATCTCAGGTTAGTAGTTTCACCACCATCTCAGGTTAGTAGTTTCACCTCCATCTCAGGTTAGTAGTTTCACCTGCATCCCAGGTTAGTAGTTTCACCACCATCTCAGGTTAGTAGTTTCACCTCCATCTCAGGTTAGTAGTTTCACCTGCATCCCAGGTTAGTAGTTTCACCTCCATCTCAGGTTAGTAGTTTTCCTGCATCTCAGGTTAGAATTTTGCCTGCATCTCAGGTTAGTAGTTTCAACAGCATCTCAGGTTAGTAGTTTACCTCCATCTGAGGTTAGTAGTTTACCTGCACCTTAGGTTAGCAGTTTACCTGTATCTCAGATTATTAGTTTACATGCAACTCAGATTAGTGGTTTAACTCCATTTCAGGTTAGTAGTTTACCTGCATCTCAGGTTAGCAGTTTCACCTGCATCTCAGGTTAGTAGTTTCACCTGCATCTCAGGTTAGTAGTTTCACCTCCATCTCAGGTTAGTAGTTTACCTCCATCTCAGGTTAGTTGATTCACCTGCATCTCAGGTTAGTAGTTTCACCTGCATCTCAGGTTAGTAGTTTCACCTGCATCTCAGGTTAGTAGTTTCAACAGCATCTCAGGTTAGTAGTTTCACCTGCATCTCAGGTTAGTAGTTTCACCAGCATCTCAGGTTAGTAGTTTCACCTCCATCTCAGGTTAGTAGTTTCACCTGCATCTCAGGTTAGTAGTTTCACCTCCATCTCAGGTTAGTAGTTTCACCTCCATCTCAGGTTAGTAGTTTCACCTGCATCTCAGGTTAGTAGTTTCACCTCCATCTCAGGTTAGTAGTTTCAACTGCATCCCAGGTTAGTAGTTTAACTGCATCTCAGGTTAGTAGTTTCACCTCCATCTCAGGTTAGTAGTTTCACCTCCATCTCAGGTTAGTAGTTTCACCTCCATCTCAGGTTAGTAGTTTCACCTGCATCTCAGGTTAGTAGTTTCACCTCCATCTCAGGTTAGTAGTTTCACCTGCATCTCAGGTTAGTAGTTTCACCTCCATCTCAGGTTAGTAGTTTACCTCCATCTCAGGTTAGTTGATTCACCTGCATCTCAGGTTAGTAGTTTCACCTGCATCTCAGGTTAGTAGTTTCACCTGCATCTCAGGTAAGTAGTTTCAACAGCATCCCAGGTTAGTAGTTTCACCTGCATCTAAGTTTAGTAGTTTCACCAGCATCTCAGGTTAGTAGTTTCACCTCCATCTCAGGTTAGTAGTTTCACCTGCATCCCAGGTTAGTAGTTTCACCTCCATCTCAGGTTAGTAGTTTTCCTGCATCTCAGGTTATAATTTTGCCTGCATCTCAGGTTAGTAGTTTCAACAGCATCTCAGGTTAGTAGTTTACCTCCATCTGAGGTTAGTAGTTTACCTGCACCTTAGGTTAGCAGTTTACCTGTATCTCAGATTATTAGTTTACATGCAACTCAGATTAGTGGTTTAACTCCATTTCAGGTTAGTAGTTTACCTGCATCTCAGGTTAGCAGTTTCACCTGCATCTCAGGTTAGTAGTTTCACCTCCATCTCAGGTTAATAGTTTACCTCCATCTAAGGTTAGTAGTTTACCTCCATCTCAGGTTAGTAGTTTCACCTCCATATCAGGTTAGTAGTTTCACCACCATCTCAGGTTAGTAGTTTACCTCCATCTCAGGTTAGTAGTTTCACCACCATCTCAGGTTAGTAGTTTCACCTCCATCTCAGGTTAGTAGTTTCACCTGCATCTCAGGTTAGTAGTTTCACCTGCATCTCAGGTTAGTAGTTTCAACAGCATCCCAGGTTAGTAGTTTACCTGCATCTCAGGTTAGTAGTTTCACCACCATCTCAGGTTAGTAGTTTACCTCCATCTCAGGTTAGTAGTTTCACCTCCATCTCAGGTTAGTAGTTTACCTGCATCTCAGGTTAGTAGTTTCACCTCCATCTCAGGTTAGTAGTTTCACCTGCATCTCAGGTTAGTAGTTTCACCTCCATCTCAGGTTAGTAGTTTACCTCCATCTCAGGTTAGTTGATTCACCTGCATCTCAGGTTAGTAGTTTCACCTGCATCTCAGGTTAGTAGTTTCAACTGCATCTCAGGTAAGTACTTTCAACAGCATCCCAGGTTAGTAGTTTCACCTGCATCTAAGGTTAGTAGTTTCACCTCCATCTCAGGTTAGTAGTTTCAACAGCATCTCAGGTTAGTGGTTTCAACAGCATCTCAGGTTAGTAGTTTCACCTCCATCTCAGGTTAGTAATTTCACCTGCACATCAGGTTAGTAGTTTACCTGCATCTCAGGTAAGTAGTTCACCTCCATCTCAGGTTAGTAGTTTCACCTCCATCTCAGGTTAGTAGTTTCACCAGCATCTCATGTTAGTAGTTTCACCTCCATCTCAGGTTAGTAGTTTACCTGCATCTCAGGTTAGTAGTTTCACCTCCATCTCAGGTAAGTAGTGTACCTGCATCTCAGGTTAGTAGTTTCACCTCCAACTCAGGTTAGTAGTTTCAACAGCATCTCAGGTTAGTAGTTTCAACAGCATCTCAGGTTAGTAGTTTCAACAGCATCTCAGGTTAGTAGTTTCACCTCCATCTCAGGTTAGTAGTTTACCTGCATCTCAGGTTAGTAGTTTCACCTCCATCTCAGGTTAGTAGTTTAGCTCTATCTCAGGTTAGTAGTTTCACCTCCATTTCAGGTTAGTAGTTTCACCTGCATCTCAGGTTAGTAGTTTCACCTCCATCTCAGGTTTGTAGTTTACCTCCATCTCAGGTTAGTAGTTTCACCTGCATCTCAGGTTAGTAGTTTCACCACCATCTCAGGTTAGTAGTTTACCTCCATCTCAGGTTAGTTGTTTCACCACCATCTCAGGTTAGTAGTTTACCTCCATCTCAGGTTAGTAGTTTCACCTCCATCTCAGGTTAATAGTTTACCTCCATCTCAGGTTAATAGTTTACCTCCATCTCAGGTTAGTAGTTTACCTCCATCTCAGGTTAGTAGTTTCACCACCATATCAGGTTAGTAGTTTCACCACCATCTCAGGTTAGTAGTTTCACCTCCATCTCAGGTTAGTAGTTTCACCACCATCTCAGGTTAGTAGTTTACCTTCATCTCAGGTTAGTAGTTTCACCACCATCTCAGGTTAGTAGTTTCACCTCCATCTCAGGTTAGTAGTTTACCTCCATCTCAGGTTAGTAGTTTCACCACCATCTCAGGTTAGTAGTTTCACCTGCATCTCAGGTTAGTAGTTTCACCTGCATCTCAGGTTAGTAGTTTCAACAGCATCCCAGGTTAGTAGTTTACCTGCATCTCAGGTTAGTAGTTTCAACAGCATCCCAGGTTAGTAGTTTACCTGCATCTCAGGTTAGTAGTTTCACCTCCATCTCAGGTTAGTAGTTTCACCTCCATCTCAGGTTAGTAGTTTCACCTCCATCTCAGGTTAGTAGTTTCACCTGCATCTCAGGTTAGTAGTTTCACCTGCATCTCAGGTTAGTAGTTTCAACAGCATCCCAGGTTAGTATTTTACCTGCATCTCAGGTTAGTAGTTTCACCACCATCTCAGGTTAGTAGTTTCACCTCCATCTGAGGTTAGTAGTTTACCTGCACCTTAGGTTAGCAGTTTACCTGCATCTCAGGTTAGTAGTTTCACCTCCATCTCAGGTTAATAGTTTACCTCCATCTCAGGTTAGTAGTTTACCTCCATCTCAGGTTAGTAGTTTCACCTCCATCTCAGGTTAGTAGTTTCACCTCCATCTCAGGTTAGTAGTTTCACCTCCATCTCAGGTTAGTAGTTTACCTCCATCTCAGGTTAGTAGTTTCACCACCATCTCAGGTTAGTAGTTTACCTCCATCTCAGGTTAGTAGTTTCACCTCCATCTCAGGTTAGTAGTTTACCTGCATCTCAGGTTAGTAGTTTCACCTCCATCTCAGGTTAGTAGTTTCACCTGCATCTCAGGTTAGTAGTTTCACCTCCATCTCAGGTTAGTAGTTTACCTCCATCTCAGGTTAGTTGATTCACCTGCATCTCAGGTTAGTAGTTTCACCTGCATCTCAGGTTAGTAGTTTCACCTGCATCTCAGGTTAGTAGTTTCAACAGCATCCCAGGTTAGTAGTTTCACCTGCATCTCAGGTTAGTAGTTTCACCTGCATCTCAGGTTAGTAGTTTCACCTCCATCTCAGGTTAGTAGTTTCACCTGCATCTCAGGTTAGTAGTTTCACCTGCATCTCAGGTTAGTAGTTTCACCTCCATCTCAGGTTAGTAGTTTCACCTCCATCTCAGGTTAGTAGTTTCACCTCCATCTCAGGTTAGTAGTTTCACCTCCATCTCAGGTTAGTAGTTTCACCTGCATCTCAGGTTAGTAGTTTCACCTCCATCTCAGGTTAGTAGTTTCACCTCCATCTCAGGTTAGTAGTTTCACCTCCATCTCAGGTTAGTAGTTTCACCTCCATCTCAGGTTAGTAGTTTCACCTCCATCTCAGGTTAGTAGTTTCACCTGCATCTCAGGTTAGTAGTTTCACCTGCATCTCAGGTTAGTAGTTTCACCTCCATCTCAGGTTAGTAGTTTCAACTCCATCCCAGGTTAGTAGTTTCACCTCCATCTCAGGTTAGTAGTTTCACCTCCATCTCAGGTTAGTAGTTTCACCTCCATCTCAGGTTAGTAGTTTCACCTCCATCTCAGGTTAGTAGTTTCACCTCCATCTCAGGTTAGTAGTTTCACCTCCATCTCAGGTTAGTAGTTTCACCTCCATCTCAGGTTAGTAGTTTCACCTGCATCTCAGGTTAGTAGTTTCACCTCCATCTCAGGTTAGTAGTTTCACCTCCATCTCAGGTTAGTAGTTTCACCTCCATCTCAGGTTAGTAGTTTCACCTGCATCTCAGGTTAGTAGTTTCACCTCCATCTCAGGTTAGTAGTTTCAACAGCATCTCAGGTTAGTAGTTTCAACAGCATCTCAGGTTAGTAGTTTCAACAGCATCTCAGGTTACTAGTTTCACCTCCATCTCAGGTTAGTAGTTTACCTGCATCTCAGGTTAGTAGTTTCACCTCCATCTCAGGTTAGTAGTTTAGCTCTATCTCAGGTTAGTAGTTTCACCTCCATTTCAGGTTAGTAGT
Source organism: Salmo salar (assembly GCF_905237065.1). NCBI lineage: Eukaryota > Metazoa > Chordata > Actinopteri > Salmoniformes > Salmonidae > Salmo > Salmo salar. The sequence continues at coordinate 18,868 of NW_025550911.1, read as the reverse complement.
TTCACCTGCATCTCAGGTTAGTAGTTTACCTCCATCTCAGGTTTGTAGTTTACCTCCATCTCAGGTTAGTAGTTTCACCTGCATCTCAGGTTAGTAGTTTCACCACCATCTCAGGTTAGTAGTTTCACCTCCATCTCAGGTTAGTAGTTTCACCTCCATCTCAGGTTAGTAGTTTCACCTCCATCTCAGGTTAGTAGTTTCACCTCCATCTCAGGTTAGTAGTTTCACCTCCATCTCAGGTTAATAGTTTCACCTCCATCTCAGGTTAGTAGTTTCACCTCCATCTCAGGTTAGTAGTTTCACCACCATCTCAGGTTAGTAGTTTCACCTCCATCTCAGGTTAGTAGTTTCACCTCCATCTCAGGTTAGTAGTTTCACCTCCATCTCAGGTTAGTAGTTTCACCTTCATCTCAGGTTAGTAGTTTCACCACCATCTCAGGTTAGTAGTTTCACCTCCATCTCAGGTTAGTAGTTTACCTCCATCTCAGGTTAGTAGTTTCACCTCCATCTCAGGTTAGTAGTTTCACCTCCATCTCAGGTTAGTAGTTTCACCTGCATCTCAGGTTAGTAGTTTCAACAGCATCCCAGGTTAGTAGTTTACCTGCATCTCAGGTTAGTAGTTTCAACAGCATCCCAGGTTAGTAGTTTACCTGCATCTCAGGTTAGTAGTTTCACCACCATCTCAGGTTAGTAGTTTCACCTCCATCTCAGGTTAGTAGTTTCACCTCCATCTCAGGTTAGTAGTTTCACTTGCATCTCAGGTTAGTAGTTTCACCTGCATCTCAGGTTAGTAGTTTCAACAGCATCCCAGGTTAGTATTTTCACCTGCATCTCAGGTTAGTAGTTTCACCTCCATCTCAGGTTAGTAGTTTCACCTCCATCTCAGGTTAGTAGTTTCACCTGCATCTCAGGTTAGTAGTTTACCTGCATCTCAGGTTAGTAGTTTCACCTCCATCTCAGGTTAATAGTTTCACCTCCATCTCAGGTTAGTAGTTTCACCTCCATCTCAGGTTAGTAGTTTCACCTGCATCTCAGGTTAGTAGTTTCACCTACCATCTCAGGTTAGTAGTTTCACCACCATCTCAGGTTAGTAGTTTCACCTCCATCTCAGGTTAGTAGTTTCACCACCATCTCAGGTTAGTAGTTTACCTCCATCTCAGGTTAGTAGTTTCACCTCCATCTCAGGTTAGTAGTTTACCTGCATCTCAGGTTAGTAGTTTCACCTCCATCTCAGGTTAGTAGTTTCACCTGCATCTCAGGTTAGTAGTTTCACCTCCATCTCAGGTTAGTAGTTTACCTCCATCTCAGGTTAGTTGTTTCACCTGCATCTCAGGTTAGTAGTTTCACCTGCATCTCAGGTTAGTAGTTTCACCTGCATCTCAGGTTAGTAGTTTCAACAGCATCCCAGGTTAGTAGTTTCACCTGCATCTAAGGTTAGTAGTTTCACCAGCATCTCAGGTTAGTAGTTTCACCTCCATCTCAGGTTAGTAGTTTCACCTGCATCTCAGGTTAGTAGTTTCACCTGCATCTCAGGTTAGTAGTTTCACCACCATCTCAGGTTAGTAGTTTCACCTCCATCTCAGGTTAGTAGTTTCACCTGCATCCCAGGTTAGTAGTTTCACCTCCATCTCAGGTTAGTAGTTTCACCTGCATCTCAGGTTAGTAGTTTCACCTCCATCTCAGGTTAGTAGTTTACCTCCATCTCAGGTTAGTAGTTTCACCTCCATCTCAGGTTAGTAGTTTACCTCCATCTCAGGTTAGTAGTTTCACCTCCATCTCAGGTTAGTAGTTTCACCTGCATCTCAGGTTAGTAGTTTCAACTGCTTCTCAGGTTAGTAGTTTCAACAGCATCTCAGGTTAGTGGTTTCAACAGCATCCCAGGTTAGTAGTTTCACCTCCGTCTCAGGTTAGTAGTTTCACCTCCATCTCAGGTTAGTAGTTTCACCTGCACATCAGGTTAGTAGTTTACCTGCATCTCAGGTTAGTAGTTCACCTCCATCTCAGGTTAGTAGTTTCACCTCCATCTCAGGTTAGTAGTTTCAACTGCATTTCAGGTTAGTAGTTTCACCTGCATCTCAGGTTAGTAGTTTACCTCCATCTCAGGTTTGTAGTTTACCTCCATCTCAGGTTAGTAGTTTCACCTGCATCTCAGGTTAGTAGTTTCACCACCATCTCAGGTTAGTAGTTTACCTCCATCTCAGGTTAGTTGTTTCACCACCATCTCAGGTTAGTAGTTTCACCTCCATCTCAGGTTAGTAGTTTCACCTCCATCTCAGGTTAGTAGTTTCACCTCCATCTCAGGTTAGTAGTTTCACCTCCATCTCAGGTTAGTAGTTTCACCTCCATCTCAGGTTAGTAGTTTCACCTCCATCTCAGGTTAGTAGTTTCACCTCCATCTCAGGTTAGTAGTTTCACCTCCATCTCAGGTTAGTAGTTTCACCTCCATCTCAGGTTAGTAGTTTCACCTTCATCTCAGGTTAGTAGTTTCACCTCCATCTCAGGTTAGTAGTTTACCTCCATCTCAGGTTAGTAGTTTCACCTCCATCTCAGGTTAGTAGTTTCACCTCCATCTCAGGTTAGTAGTTTCACCTGCATCTCAGGTTAGTAGTTTCACCTGCATCTCAGGTTAGTAGTTTCAACAGCATCTCAGGTTAGTAGTTTCACCTGCATCTCAGGTTAGTAGTTTCAACAGCATCCCAGGTTAGTAGTTTACCTGCATCTCAGGTTAGTAGTTTCACCTCCATCTCAGGTTAGTAGTTTCACCTCCATCTCAGGTTAGTAGTTTCACCTCCATCTCAGGTTAGTAGTTTCACCTGCATCTCAGGTTAGTAGTTTCACCTGCATCTCAGGTTAGTAGTTTCAACAGCATCCCAGGTTAGTAGTTTACCTGCATCTCAGGTTAGTAGTTTCACCACCATCTCAGGTTAGTAGTTTCACCTCCATCTCAGGTTAGTAGTTTCACCTGCATCTCAGGTTAGTAGTTTACCTGCATCTCAGGTTAGTAGTTTCACCTCCATCTCAGGTTAATAGTTTACCTCCATCTCAGGTTAGTAGTTTACCTCCATCTCAGGTTAGTAGTTTCACCTCCATCTCAGGTTAGTAGTTTCACCACCATCTCAGGTTAGTAGTTTCACCACCATCTCAGGTTAGTAGTTTACCTCCATCTCAGGTTAGTAGTTTCACCACCATCTCAGGTTAGTAGTTTACCTCCATCTCAGGTTAGTAGTTTCACCTCCATCTCAGGTTAGTAGTTTACCTGCATCTCAGGTTAGTAGTTTCACCTCCATCTCAGGTTAGTAGTTTCACCTGCATCTCAGGTTAGTAGTTTCACCTCCATCTCAGGTTAGTAGTTTACCTCCATCTCAGGTTAGTTGATTCACCTGCATCTCAGGTTAGTAGTTTCACCTGCATCTCAGGTTAGTAGTTTCACCTGCATCTCAGGTAAGTAGTTTCAACAGCATCCCAGGTTAGTAGTTTCACCTGCATCTAAGGTTAGTAGTTTCACCAGCATCTCAGGTTAGTAGTTTCACCTCCATCTCAGGTTAGTAGTTTCACCTGCATCTCAGGTTAGTAGTTTCACCTGCATCTCAGGTTAGTAGTTTCACCTCCATCTCAGGTTAGTAGTTTCACCTCCATCTCAGGTTAGTAGTTTCACCTGCATCCCAGGTTAGTAGTTTCACCTCCATCTCAGGTTAGTAGTTTCACCTGCATCTCAGGTTAGTAGTTTCACCTCCATCTCAGGTTAGTAGTTTACCTCCATCTCAGGTTAGTAGTTTCACCTCCATCTCAGGTTAGTAGTTTACCTCCATCTCAGGTTAGTAGTTTCACCTCCATCTCAGGTTAGTAGTTTCACCTGCATCTCAGGTTAGTAGTTTCAACTGCTTCTCAGGTTAGTAGTTTCAACAGCATCTCAGGTTAGTGGTTTCAACAGCATCTCAGGTTAGTAGTTTCACCTCCATCTCAGGTTAGTAGTTTCACCTCCATCTCAGGTTAGTAGTTTCACCTGCACATCAGGTTAGTAGTTTACCTGCATCTCAGGTTAGTAGTTCACCTCCATCTCAGGTTAGTAGTTTCACCTCCATCTCAGGTTAGTAGTTTCAACTGCATCTCAGGTTAGTAGTTTACCTGCATCTCAGGTTGGTAGTATACCTGCATCTCAGGTTAGTAGTTTTACCAGCATCTCAGATTAGTAGTTACCTGCATCTCAGGATAGTAGTTTACCTGCATCTCAGTTTAGAAATTTCACCTGCATCTCAGGTTAGTTGTTTCAACAGCATCTCAGGTTAGTAGTTTCAACAGCATCTCAGGATAGTAGTTTCAACAGCATCTCATGTTAGTAGTTTCACCTCCATCTCAGGTTAGTAGTTTACCTGCATCTCAGGTTAGTAGTTTCACCTCCATCTCAGGTTAGTAGTTTACCTGCATCTCAGGTTAGTAGTTTCACCTCCAACTCAGGTTAGTAGTTTCAACAGCATCTCAGGTTAGTAGTTTCAACAGCATCTCAGGTTAGTAGTTTCAACAGCATCTCAGGTTAGTAGTTTCACCTCCATCTCAGGTTAGTAGTTTACCTGCATCTCAGGTTAGTAGTTTCACCTCCATTTCAGGTTAGTAGTTTCACCTGCATCTCAGGTTAGTAGTTTCACCTCCATCTCAGGTTAGTAGTTTACCTCCATCTCAGGTTAGTAGTTTCACCTCCATCTCAGGTTAGTAGTTTCACCTCCATCTCAGGTTAGTAGTTTCACCTGCATCTCAGGTTAGTAGTTTCACCTCCATCTCAGGTTAGTAGTTTACCTCCATCTCAGGTTAGTAGTTTCACCTCCATCTCAGGTTACTAGTTTCACCTCCATCTCAGGTTAGTAGTTTTCCTGCATCTCAGGTTAGAATTTTGCCTGCATCTCAGGTTAGTAGTTTCAACAGCATCTCAGGTTAGTAGTTTACCTCCATCTCAGGTTAGTAGGTTCACCTCCATCTCAGGTTAGCAGTTTCACCTGCATCTCAGATTAGTAGTTTACATGCAACTCAGATTAGTAGTTTAACTCCATCTCAGGTTAGTAGTTTCACCTGCATCTCAGGTTAGCAGTTTCACCTGCATCTCAGGTTAGTAGTTTCACCTCCATCTCAGGTTAATAGTTTCACCTCCATCTCAGGTTAGTAGTTTCACCTCCATCTCAGGTTAGTAGTTTCACCTCCATCTCAGGTTAGTAGTTTCACCACCATCTCAGGTTAGTAGTTTCACCACCATCTCAGGTTAGTAGTTTACCTCCATCTCAGGTTAGTAGTTTCACCACCATCTCAGGTTAGTAGTTTCACCTCCATCTCAGGTTAGTAGTTTCACCTGCATCTCAGGTTAGTAGTTTCACCTGCATCTCAGGTTAGTAGTTTCACCTGCATCTCAGGTTAGTAGTTTCACCTCCATCTCAGGTTAGTAGTTTCACCTGCATCTCAGGTTAGTAGTTTCACCACCATCTCAGGTTAGTAGTTTCACCTCCATCTCAGGTTAGTAGTTTCACCTGCATCTCAGGTTAGTAGTTTCACCTGCATCTCAGGTTAGTAGTTTCACCACCATCTCAGGTTAGTAGTTTACCTCCATCTCAGGTTAGTAGTTTCACCTCCATCTCAGGTTAGTAGTTTACCTGCATCTCAGGTTAGTAGTTTCACCTCCATCTCAGGTTAGTAGTTTCACCTGCATCTCAGGTTAGTAGTTTCACCTCCATCTCAGGTTAGTAGTTTACCTCCATCTCAGGTTAGTTGATTCACCTGCATCTCAGGTTAGTAGTTTCACCTGCATCTCAGGTTAGTAGTTTCACCTGCATCTCAGGTAAGTAGTTTCAACAGCATCCCAGGTTAGTAGTTTCACCTGCATCTAAGGTTAGTAGTTTCACCAGCATCTCAGGTTAGTAGTTTCACCTCCATCTCAGGTTAGTAGTTTCACCTGCATCTCAGGTTAGTAGTTTCACCTGCATCTCAGGTTAGTAGTTTCACCACCATCTCAGGTTAGTAGTTTCACCTCCATCTCAGGTTAGTAGTTTCACCTGCATCCCAGGTTAGTAGTTTCACCTCCATCTCAGGTTAGTAGTTTCACCTGCATCTCAGGTTAGTAGTTTCACCTCCATCTCAGGTTAGTAGTTTACCTCCATCTCAGGTTAGTAGTTTCACCTCCATCTCAGGTTAGTAGTTTACCTCCATCTCAGGTTAGTAGTTTCACCTCCATCTCAGGTTAGTAGTTTCACCTGCATCTCAGGTTAGTAGTTTCACCTGCATCTCAGGTTAGTAGTTTCAACAGCATCTCAGGTTAGTGGTTTCAACAGCATCTCAGGTTAGTAGTTTCACCTCCATCTCAGGTTAGTATTTTCACCTCCATCTCAGGTTAGTAGTTTCACCTGCACATCAGGTTAGTAGTTTACCTGCATCTCAGGTTAGTAGTTCACCTCCATCTCAGGTTAGTAGTTTCACCTCCATCTCAGGTTAGTAGTTTCAACTGCATCTCAGGTTAGTAGTTTACCTGCATCTCAGGTTGGTAGTATACCTGCATCTCAGGTTAGTAGTTTTACCAGCATCTCAGGTTAGTAGTTTACCTCCAACTCAGATTAGTAGTTTCACCAGCATCTCAGATTAGTAATTACCTGCATCTCAGGTTAGTTGTTTCAACAGCATCTCAGGTTAGTAGTTTCAACAGCATCTCAGGATAGTAGTTTCAACAGCATCTCATGTTAGTAGTTTCACCTCCATCTCAGGTTAGTAGTTTACCTGCATCTCAGGTTAGTAGTTTCACCTCCATCTCAGGTTAGTAGTTTACCTGCATCTCAGGTTAGTAGTTTCACCTCCAACTCAGGTTAGTAGTTTCAACAGCATCTCAGGTTAGTAGTTTCAACAGCATCTCAGGTTAGTAGTTTCACCTGCATCTCAGGTTAGTAGTTTCACCTCCATCTCAGGTTAGTAGTTTACCTGCATCTCAGGTTAGTAGTTTCACCTCCATCTCAGGTTAGTAGTTTACCTCCATCTCAGGTTAGTAGTTTCACCTCCATCTCAGGTTAGTAGTTTCACCTGCATCTCAGGTTAGTAGTTTCACCTCCATCTCAGGTTAGTAGTTTACCTCCATCTCAGGTTAGTAGTTTCACCTCCATCTCAGGTTAGTAGTTTACCTCCATCTCAGGTTAGTAGTTTCACCTCCATCTCAGGTTAGTAGTTTCACCTCCATCTCAGGTTAGTAGTTTCACCTCCATCTCAGGTTAGTAGTTTCACCTGCATCTCAGGTTAGTAGTTTCACCACCATCTCAGGTTAGTAGTTTACCTCCATCTCAGGTTAGTAGTTTCACCTCCATCTCAGGTTAGTAGTTTACCTCCATCTCAGGTTAGTAGTTTCACCTCCATCTCAGGTTAGTAGTTTACCTCCATCTCAGGTTAGTAGTTTCACCTCCATCTCAGGTTAGTAGTTTCACCTCCATCTCAGGTTAGTAGTTTCACCTCCATCTCAGGTTAGTAGTTTCACCACCATCTCAGGTTAGTAGTTTACCTTCATCTCAGGTTAGTAGTTTCACCTCCATCTCAGGTTAGTAGTTTCACCTCCATCTCAGGTTAGTAGTTTCACCTCCATCTCAGGTTAGTAGTTTCACCTGCATCTCAGGTTAGTAGTTTCACCTGCATCTCAGGTTAGTAGTTTCAACAGCATCCCAGGTTAGTAGTTTACCTGCATCTCAGGTTAGTAGTTTCACCACCATCTCAGGTTAGTAGTTTCACCTCCATCTCAGGTTAGTAGTTTCACCTCCATCTCAGGTTAGTAGTTTCACCTCCATCTCAGGTTAGTAGTTTCACCTCCATCTCAGGTTAGTAGTTTCACCTGCATCTCAGGTTAGTAGTTTCAACAGCATCTCAGGTTAGTAGTTTACCTGCATCTCAGGTTAGTAGTTTCACCTCCATCTCAGGTTAGTAGTTTCACCTCCATCTCAGGTTAGTAGTTTCACCTCCATCTCAGGTTAGTAGTTTCACCTGCATCTCAGGTTAGTAGTTTCACCTCCATCTCAGGTTAGTAGTTTACCTCCATCTCAGGTTAGTTGATTCACCTGCATCTCAGGTTAGTAGTTTCACCTGCATCTCAGGTTAGTAGTTTCACCTGCATCTCAGGTAAGTAGTTTCAACAGCATCCCAGGTTAGTAGTTTCACCTGCATCTAAGGTTAGTAGTTTCACCAGCATCTCAGGTTAGTAGTTTCACCTCCATCTCAGGTTAGTAGTTTCACCTGCATCTCAGGTTAGTAGTTTCACCTGCATCTCAGGTTAGTAGTTTCACCTCCATCTCAGGTTAGTAGTTTCACCTCCATCTCAGGTTAGTAGTTTCACCTGCATCCCAGGTTAGTAGTTTCACCTCCATCTCAGGTTAGTAGTTTCACCTGCATCTCAGGTTAGTAGTTTCACCTCCATCTCAGGTTAGTAGTTTCACCTCCATCTCAGGTTAGTAGTTTCACCTCCATCTCAGGTTAGTAGTTTCACCTCCATCTCAGGTTAGTAGTTTCACCTGCATCTCAGGTTAGTAGTTTCACCTGCATCTCAGGTTAGTAGTTTCAACAGCATCTCAGGTTAGTGGTTTCAACAGCATCTCAGGTTAGTAGTTTCACCTCCATCTCAGGTTAGTAGTTTCACCTCCATCTCAGGTTAGTAGTTTCACCTGCACATCAGGTTAGTAGTTTACCTGCATCTCAGGTTAGTAGTTCACCTCCATCTCAGGTTAGTAGTTTCACCTCCATCTCAGGTTAGTAGTTTCAACTGCATCTCAGGTTAGTAGTTTACCTGCATCTCAGGTTGGTAGTATACCTGCATCTCAGGTTAGTAGTTTTACCAGCATCTCAGGTTAGTAGTTTACCTCCAACTCAGATTAGTAGTTTACCTGCATCTCAGTTTAGTAATTTCACCTCCATCTCAGGTTAGTTGTTTCAACAGCATCTCAGGTTAGTAGTTTCAACAGCATCTCAGGTTAGTAGTTTCAACAGCATCTCAGGTTAGTAGTTTCACCTCCATATCAGGTTAGTAGTTTCACCACCATCTCAGGTTAGTAGTTTCACCTCCATCTCAGGTTAGTAGTTTACCTCCATCTCAGGTTAGTAGTTTCACCTCCATCTCAGGTTAGTAGTTTCACCTGCATCTCAGGTTAGTAGTTTCACCTCCATCTCAGGTTAGTAGTTTACCTGCCATCTCAGGTTAGTAGTTTCACCTCCATCTCAGGTTAGTAGTTTACCTCCATCTCAGGTTAGTAGTTTCACCTCCATCTCAGGTTAGTAGTTTACCTCCATCTCAGGTTAGTAGTTTCACCTCCATCTCAGGTTAGTAGTTTCACCTCCATCTCAGGTTAGTAGTTTCACCTCCATCTCAGGTTAGTAGTTTCACCTACCATCTCAGGTTAGTAGTTTCACCTCCATCTCAGGTTAGTAGTTTACCTCCATCTCAGGTTAGTAGTTTCACCACCATCTCAGGTTAGTAGTTTCACCTCCATCTCAGGTTAGTAGTTTCACCTGCATCTCAGGTTAGTAGTTTCACCTGCATCTCAGGTTAGTAGTTTCAACAGCATCCCAGGTTAGTAGTTTCACCTGCATCTCAGGTTAGTAGTTTCAACAGCATCTCAGGTTAGTAGTTTCACCTGCATCTCAGGTTAGTAGTTTCACCACCATCTCAGGTTAGTAGTTTCACCTCCATCTCAGGTTAGTAGTTTCACCTGCATCTCAGGTTAGTAGTTTCAACTGCATCTCAGGTTAGTAGTTTCACCTGCATCTCAGGTTAGTAGTTTCACCACCATCTCAGGTTAGTAGTTTCACCTCCATCTCAGGTTAGTAGTTTCACCTGCATCTCAGGTTAGTAGTTTCACCTCCATCTCAGGTTAGTAGTTTTCCTGCATCTCAGGTTAGTATTTTACCTGCATCTCAGGTTAGTAGTTTCAACAGCATCTCAGGTTAGTAGTTTACCTCCATCTGAGGTTAGTAGTTTCACCTGCACCTTAGGTTAGCAGTTTCACCTGTATCTCAGATTATTAGTTTACATGCATCTCAGATTAGTGGTTTAACTCCATTTCAGGTTAGTAGTTTCACCTGCATCTCAGGTTAGTAGTTTCACCTGCATCTCAGGTTAGTAGTTTCACCTCCATCTCAGGTTAATAGTTTCACCTCCATCTCAGGTTAGTAGTTTACCTCCATCTCAGGTTAGTAGTTTCACCTCCATCTCAGGTTAGTAGTTTCATCTCCATCTCAGGTTAGTAGTTTCACCTGCATCTCAGGTTAGTAGTTTCACCTCCATCTCAGGTTAGTAGTTTCACCTCCATCTCAGGTTAGTAGTTTCACCTCCATCTCAGGTTAGTAGTTTCACCTCCATCTCAGGTTAGTAGTTTCACCTCCATCTCAGGTTAGTAGTTTCACCTCCATCTCAGGTTAGTAGTTTCACCTCCATCTCAGGTTAGTAGTTTCACCTCCATCTCAGGTTAGTAGTTTCACCTCCATCTCAGGTTAGTAGTTTCACCTCCATCTCAGGTTAGTAGTTTCACCTCCATCTCAGGTTAGTAGTTTCACCTCCATCTCAGGTTAGTAGTTTCACCTCCATCTCAGGTTAGTAGTTTCACCTGCATCTCAGGTTAGTAGTTTCACCTCCATCTCAGGTTAGTAGTTTCAACAGCATCTCAGGTTAGTAGTTTCACCTGCATCTCAGGTTAGTAGTTTCAACAGCATCCCAGGTTAGTAGTTTACCTGCATCTCAGGTTAGTAGTTTCACCTCCATCTCAGGTTAGTAGTTTCACCTCCATCTCAGGTTAGTAGTTTCACCTGCATCTCAGGTTAGTAGTTTCACCTGCATCTCAGGTTAGTAGTTTCAACAGCATCCCAGGTTAGTAGTTTACCTCCATCTCAGGTTAGTAGTTTCACCACCATCTCAGGTTAGTAGTTTCACCTCCATCTCAGGTTAGTAGTTTCACCTCCATCTCAGGTTAGTAGTTTCACCTGCATCTCAGGTTAGTAGTTTCACCTGCATCTCAGGTTAGTAGTTTCACCTCCATCTCAGGTTAGTAGTTTCACCTGCATCTCAGGTTAGTAGTTTCACCTGCATCTCAGGTTAGTAGTTTCATGCAACTCAGATTAGTGGTTTACTCATCTCAGGTTAGTAGTTTCACCTGCATCTCAGGTTAGTAGTTTCACCTGCATCTCAGGTTAGTAGTTTCACCTCCATCTCAGGTTAGTAGTTTACCTCCATCTCAGGTTAGTAGTTTCACCTCCATCTCAGGTTAGTAGTTTCACCTCCATCTCAGGTTAGTAGTTTCACCTCCATCTCAGGTTAGTAGTTTCACCTGCATCTCAGGTTAGTAGTTTCACCTCCATCTCAGGTTAGTAGTTTCACCTGCATCTCAGGTTAGTAGTTTCACCTCCATCTCAGGTTAGTAGTTTCACCTCCATCTCAGGTTAGTAGTTTCACCTCCATCTCAGGTTAGTAGTTTACCTCCATCTCAGGTTAGTTGATTCACCTGCATCTCAGGTTAGTAGTTTCAACAGCATCCCAGGTTAGTAGTTTCACCTGCATCTCAGGTTAGTAGTTTCACCTCCATCTCAGGTTAGTAGTTTCACCTCCATCTCAGGTTAGTAGTTTCACCTCCATCTCAGGTTAGTAGTTTCACCTCCATCTCAGGTTAGTAGTTTCACCTCCATCTCAGGTTAGTAGTTTCACCTGCATCTCAGGTTAGTAGTTTCAACTGCATCTCAGGTTAGTAGTTTCAACAGCATCTCAGGTTAGTAGTTTCAACTCCATCTCAGGTTAGTAGTTTCACCTCCATCTCAGGTTAGTAGTTTCACCTCCATCTCAGGTTAGTAGTTTCACCTGCATCTCAGGTTAGTAGTTTCACCTCCATCTCAGGTTAGTAGTTTCACCTCCATCTCAGGTTAGTAGTTTCACCTCCATCTCAGGTTAGTAGTTTCAACTGCATCTCAGGTTAGTAGTTTCACCTCCATCTCAGGTTAGTAGTTTACCTGCATCTCAGGTTAGTAGTTTCACCTCCATCTCAGGTTAGTAGTTTCACCTGCATCTCAGGTTAGTAGTTTCACCTGCATCTCAGGTTAGTAATTTCACCTGCATCTCAGGTTAGTAGTTTCAACTGCATCTCAGGTTAGTAGTTTCAACTGCATCTCAGGTTAGTAGTTTCACCTCCATCTCAGGTTAGTAGTTTCACCTCCATCTCAGGTTAGTAGTTTCACCTCCATCTCAGGTTAGTAGTTTACCTCCATCTCAGGTTAGTAGTTTCACCTCCATCTCAGGTTAGTAGTTTCACCTGCATCTCAGGTTAGTAGTTTCACCTCCATCTCAGGTTAGTAGTTTACCTCCATCTCAGGTTAGTAGTTTCACCTCCATCTCAGGTTAGTAGTTTCACCTCCATCTCAGGTTAGTAGTTTCACCTCCATCTCAGGTTAGTAGTTTCACCTCCATCTCAGGTTAGTAGTTTCACCTCCATCTCAGGTTAGTAGTTTCACCTCCATCTCAGGTTAGTAGTTTCACCTCCATCTCAGGTTAGTAGTTTCACCTCCATCTCAGGTTAGTAGTTTCACCTTCATCTCAGGTTAGTAGTTTCACCTCCATCTCAGGTTAGTAGTTTCACCTCCATCTCAGGTTAGTAGTTTCACCTCCATCTCAGGTTAGTAGTTTCACCTGCATCTCAGGTTAGTAGTTTCACCTGCATCTCAGGTTAGTAGTTTCAACAGCATCCCAGGTTAGTAGTTTACCTGCATCTCAGGTTAGTAGTTTCAACTGCATCTCAGGTTAGTAGTTTCACCTGCATCTCAGGTTAGTAGTTTCACCTCCATCTCAGGTTAGTAGTTTCACCTCCATCTCAGGTTAGTAGTTTCACCTCCATCTCAGGTTAGTAGTTTCACCTGCATCTCAGGTTAGTAGTTTCAACAGCATCTCAGGTTAGTAGTTTCACCTGCATCTCAGGTTAGTAGTTTCACCAGCATCTCAGGTTAGTAGTTTCACCTCCATCTCAGGTTAGTAGTTTCACCTGCATCTCAGGTTAGTAGTTTCACCTCCATCTCAGGTTAGTAGTTTCACCTCCATCTCAGGTTAGTAGTTTCACCTCCATCTCAGGTTAGTAGTTTCACCTGCATCTCAGGTTAGTAGTTTCACCTCCATCTCAGGTTAGTAGTTTCACCTCCATCTCAGGTTAGTAGTTTCACCTCCATCTCAGGTTAGTAGTTTCACCTCCATCTCAGGTTAGTAGTTTCACCTCCATCTCAGGTTAGTAGTTTCACCTCCATCTCAGGTTAGTAGTTTCACCTCCATCTCAGGTTAGTAGTTTCACCTGCATCTCAGGTTAGTAGTTTCACCTCCATCTCAGGTTAGTAGTTTCACCTGCCATCTCAGGTTAGTAGTTTCACCTCCATCTCAGGTTAGTAGTTTCACCTCCATCTCAGGTTAGTAGTTTCACCTCCATCTCAGGTTAGTAGTTTCACCTCCATCTCAGGTTAGTAGTTTCACCTCCATCTCAGGTTAGTAGTTTCACCTCCATCTCAGGTTAGTAGTTTCACCTCCATCTCAGGTTAGTAGTTTCACCACCATCTCAGGTTAGTAGTTTCACCTGCATCTCAGGTTAGTAGTTTCACCTCCATCTCAGGTTAGTAGTTTCACCTCCATCTCAGGTTAGTAGTTTCACCTCCATCTCAGGTTAGTAGTTTCACCTGCATCTCAGGTTAGTAGTTTCACCTGCATCTCAGGTTAGTAGTTTCAACAGCATCCCAGGTTAGTAGTTTCACCTGCATCTCAGGTTAGTAGTTTCACCAGCATCTCAGGTTAGTAGTTTCACCTGCATCTCAGGTTAGTAGTTTCACCTCCATCTCAGGTTAGTAGTTTCACCTCCATCTCAGGTTAGTAGTTTCACCTCCATCTCAGGTTAGTAGTTTCACCTGCATCTCAGGTTAGTAGTTTCAACAGCATCTCAGGTTAGTAGTTTACCTGCATCTCAGGTTAGTAGTTTCACCTCCATCTCAGGTTAGTAGTTTCACCTCCATCTCAGGTTAGTAGTTTCACCTCCATCTCAGGTTAGTAGTTTCACCTGCATCTCAGGTTAGTAGTTTCACCTCCATCTCAGGTTAGTAGTTTCACCTCCATCTCAGGTTAGTAGTTTCACCTGCATCTCAGGTTAGTAGTTTCACCTGCATCTCAGGTTAGTAGTTTCACCTGCATCTCAGGTTAGTAGTTTCAACAGCATCTCAGGTTAGTAGTTTCACCTGCATCTCAGGTTAGTAGTTTACCTGCATCTCAGGTTAGTAGTTTCACCTCCATCTCAGGTTAGTAGTTTCACCTGCATCTCAGGTTAGTAGTTTCACCTGCATCTCAGGTTAGTAGTTTCACCTCCATCTCAGGTTAGTAGTTTCACCTCCATCTCAGGTTAGTAGTTTCACCTGCATCTCAGGTTAGTAGTTTCACCTCCATCTCAGGTTAGTAGTTTCACCTGCATCTCAGGTTAGTAGTTTCACCTCCATCTCAGGTTAGTAGTTTCACCTCCATCTCAGGTTAGTAGTTTCACCTCCATCTCAGGTTAGTAGTTTCACCTCCATCTCAGGTTAGTAGTTTCACCTGCATCTCAGGTTAGTAGTTTCACCTGCATCTCAGGTTAGTAGTTTCAACAGCATCTCAGGTTAGTAGTTTCACCAGCATCTCAGGTTAGTAGTTTCACCTCCATCTCAGGTTAGTAGTTTCACCTCCATCTCAGGTTAGTAGTTTCACCTGCATCTCAGGTTAGTAGTTTCACCTGCATCTCAGGTTAGTAGTTTCACCTCCATCTCAGGTTAGTAGTTTCACCTCCATCTCAGGTTAGTAGTTTCACCTCCATCTCAGGTTAGTAGTTTCACCTGCATCTCAGGTTAGTAGTTTCACCTCCATCTCAGGTTAGTAGTTTCACCTGCATCTCAGGTTAGTAGTTTCACCTGCATCTCAGGTTAGTAGTTTCACCTGCATCTCAGGTTAGTAGTTTCACCTCCATCTCAGGTTAGTAGTTTCAACAGCATCTCAGGTTAGTAGTTTCAACTGCATCTCAGGTTAGTAGTTTCAACTCCATCTCAGGTTAGTAGTTTCACCTCCATCTCAGGTTAGTAGTTTCACCTGCATCTCAGGTTAGTAGTTTCACCTCCATCTCAGGTTAGTAGTTTACCTCCATCTCAGGTTAGTAGTTTCACCTCCATCTCAGGTTAGTAGTTTCACCTCCATCTCAGGTTAGTAGTTTCACCTCCATCTCAGGTTAGTAGTTTCACCTCCATCTCAGGTTAGTAGTTTCACCTCCATCTCAGGTTAGTAGTTTCACCTCCATCTCAGGTTAGTAGTTTCACCTCCATCTCAGGTTAGTAGTTTCACCTCCATCTCAGGTTAGTAGTTTCACCTCCATCTCAGGTTAGTAGTTTCACCTCCATCTCAGGTTAGTAGTTTCACCTCCATCTCAGGTTAGTAGTTTCACCACCATCTCAGGTTAGTAGTTTCACCTCCATCTCAGGTTAGTAGTTTCACCTCCATCTCAGGTTAGTAGTTTCACCTCCATCTCAGGTTAGTAGTTTCACCTCCATCTCAGGTTAGTAGTTTCACCTCCATCTCAGGTTAGTAGTTTCACCTGCATCTCAGGTTAGTAGTTTCAACAGCATCTCAGGTTAGTAGTTTCACCTGCATCTCAGGTTAGTAGTTTCAACACCATCTCAGGTTAGTAGTTTCACCTCCATCTCAGGTTAGTAGTTTCACCTCCATCTCAGGTTAGTAGTTTCACCTCCATCTCAGGTTAGTAGTTTCACCTCCATCTCAGGTTAGTAGTTTCACCTGCATCTCAGGTTAGTAGTTTCAACAGCATCTCAGGTTAGTAGTTTCACCTCCATCTCAGGTTAGTAGTTTCACCACCATCTCAGGTTAGTAGTTTCACCTCCATCTCAGGTTAGTAGTTTCACCTGCATCTCAGGTTAGTAGTTTCACCTCCATCTCAGGTTAGTAGTTTTACCTGCATCTCAGGTTAGTAGTTTCACCTGCATCTCAGGTTAGTAGTTTCAACAGCATCTCAGGTTAGTAGTTTCACCTCCATCTCAGGTTAGTAGTTTCACCTGCATCTCAGGTTAGCAGTTTCACCTGCATCTCAGGTTAGTAGTTTACATGCATCTCAGATTAGTGGTTTACCTCCATCTCAGGTTAGTAGTTTCACCTGCATCTCAGGTTAGTAGTTTCACCTGCATCTCAGGTTAGTAGTTTCACCTCCATCTCAGGTTAATAGTTTCACCTCCATCTCAGGTTAGTAGTTTCACCTCCATCTCAGGTTAGTAGTTTCACCTCCATCTCAGGTTAGTAGTTTCACCTCCATCTCAGGTTAGTAGTTTCACCTCCATCTCAGGTTAGTAGTTTCACCTCCATCTCAGGTTAGTAGTTTCACCTCCATCTCAGGTTAGTAGTTTCACCTCCATCTCAGGTTAGTAGTTTCACCTCCATCTCAGGTTAGTAGTTTCACCTCCATCTCAGGTTAGTAGTTTCACCTGCATCTCAGGTTAGTAGTTTCACCTCCATCTCAGGTTAGTAGTTTCACCTCCATCTCAGGTTAGTAGTTTCACCACCATCTCAGGTTAGTAGTTTCACCTCCATCTCAGGTTAGTAGTTTCACCTCCATCTCAGGTTAGTAGTTTCACCTCCATCTCAGGTTAGTAGTTTCACCTCCATCTCAGGTTAGTAGTTTCACCTCCATCTCAGGTTAGTAGTTTCACCTCCATCTCAGGTTAGTAGTTTCACCACCATCTCAGGTTAGTAGTTTCACCTGCATCTCAGGTTAGTAGTTTCACCTGCATCTCAGGTTAGTAGTTTCACCTCCATCTCAGGTTAGTAGTTTCACCACCATCTCAGGTTAGTAGTTTCACCTCCATCTCAGGTTAGTAGTTTCACCTCCATCTCAGGTTAGTAGTTTCACCTCCATCTCAGGTTAGTAGTTTCAACTCCATCTCAGGTTAGTAGTTTACCTCCATCTCAGGTTAGTAGTTTCACCACCATCTCAGGTTAGTAGTTTCACCTCCATCTCAGGTTAGTAGTTTCACCTCCATCTCAGGTTAGTAGTTTCACCTCCATCTCAGGTTAGTAGTTTTCACTGCATCTCAGGTTAGTAATTTTACCTGCATCTCAGGTTAGTAGTTTCAACAGCATCTCAGGTTAGTAGTTTCACCTCCATCTCAGGTTAGTAGTTTCACCTGCACCTTAGGTTAGCAGTTTCACCTGCATCTCAGGTTAGTAGTTTACATGCATCTCAGATTAGTAGTTTAACTCCATCTCAGGTTAGTAGTTTCACCTCCATCTCAGGTTAGCAGTTTCACCTGCATCTCAGGTTAGTAGTTTCACCTCCATCTCAGGTTAGTAGTTTACCTCCATCTCAGGTTAGTAGTTTCACCTCCATCTCAGGTTAGTAGTTTCACCTCCATCTCAGGTTAGTAGTTTCACCTCCATCTCAGGTTAGTAGTTTCACCTCCATCTCAGGTTAGTAGTTTCACCTCCATCTCAGGTTAGTAGTTTCACCTCCATCTCAGGTTAGTAGTTTCACCTCCATCTCAGGTTAGTAGTTTCACCTCCATCTCAGGTTAGTAGTTTCACCTCCATCTCAGGTTAGTAGTTTCACCTGCATCTCAGGTTAGTAGTTTCACCTGCATCTCAGGTTAGTAGTTTCACCTGCATCCCAGGTTAGTAGTTTCACCTCCATCTCAGGTTAGTAGTTTCACCACCATCTCAGGTTAGTAGTTTCACCTCCATCTCAGGTTAGTAGTTTCACCTCCATCTCAGGTTAGTAGTTTCACCTCCATCTCAGGTTAGTAGTTTCACCTCCATCTCAGGTTAGTAGTTTCACCTGCATCTCAGGTTAGTAGTTTCACCTCCATCTCAGGTTAGTAGTTTCACCAGCATCTCAGGTTAGTGGTTTCAACAGCATCTCAGGTTAGTAGTTTCACCTCCATCTCAGGTTAGTAGTTTCACCTCCATCTCAGGTTAGTAGTTTCACCTGCATCTCAGGTTAGTAGTTTACCTGCATCTCAGGTTAGTAGTTTCACCTCCATCTCAGGTTAGTAGTTTCACCTCCATCTCAGGTTAGTAGTTTCACCTGCATCTCAGGTTAGTAGTTTCACCTGCATCTCAGGTTAGTAGTTTACCTGCATCTCAGGTTAGTAGTTTCACCTGCATCTCAGGTTAGTAGTTTCACCTGCATCTCAGGTTAGTAGTTTCACCTGCATCTCAGGTTAGTAGTTTCACCTGCATCTCAGGTTAGTAGTTTCAACTGCATCTCAGGTTAGTAGTTTCAACTGCATCTCAGGTTAGTAGTTTCAACTGCATCTCAGGTTAGTAGTTTCACCTCCATCTCAGGTTAGTAGTTTACCTCCATCTCAGGTTAGTAGTTTCACCTCCATCTCAGGTTAGTAGTTTACCTGCATCTCAGGTTAGTAGTTTCACCTCCATCTCAGGTTAGTAGTTTCACCTCCATCTCAGGTTAGTAGTTTCACCTCCATCTCAGGTTAGTAGTTTCACCTCCATCTCAGGTTAGTAGTTTCACCTCCATCTCAGGTTAGTAGTTTACCTCCATCTCAGGTTAGTAGTTTCACCTCCATCTCAGGTTAGTAGTTTCACCTCCATCTCAGGTTAGTAGTTTCACCTCCATCTCAGGTTAGTAGTTTCACCTCCATCTCAGGTTAGTAGTTTCACCTCCATCTCAGGTTAGTAGTTTCACCTCCATCTCAGGTTAGTAGTTTCACCTCCATCTCAGGTTAGTAGTTTCACCTCCATCTCAGGTTAGTAGTTTCACCACCATCTCAGGTTAGTAGTTTCACCTCCATCTCAGGTTAGTAGTTTCACCTCCATCTCAGGTTAGTAGTTTCA